>NC_092373.1:103371802-103650687 GCF_030028105.1 Mobula birostris | reverse complement strand
TATCTCAGTTGATAAAGTGCTCTGACATCAAAGTAGCATACATTTCAATTTTACACCAAAGTGCTTAAAGGAAGCCTAATGGAAACACCTTAAGTTAACTTTCCACATGATTATGAATAGTTTGAAAGTTGTTTCATGGCTCTGGTTATCAAGACAAAAAAGTTGCTATCTCAGTGAATACAATGCTCTGACATTAAAGTAGTATACATTTCAATTTTCCACCAAAGTGCAGAGTGCAAAACAGATGGAAACATTTTAAGTTTACTTCCCACTTCTTTCTGAGTTGTTCGAAAGTTGTTTCATTCCTCTGCACATCAAGACAAAAAGGATGTTTTCTCAGTGCATGCAATGCTTTGACAATACAAATAGAATACATTGCAATTTTACACCAAACTACTTAAAGTAAACCTAATGGAAACAACTTAAGTTAACTTTCCACATGATTATGAGTAGTTTGAAAGTTGTTTCATGGCTCTGGTCATCAAGACAAAAAAGTTGCTATCTCAGTGCATACAGTGCTCTGACATTAAAGTAGTATACATTTCAATTTTACACCAAAGTTCTTACTGCAAACCAGTTGCAAACATATTAAGTTTACTTCCCACTTGTTTCTGAGTTGTTTGAAAGTTGTTTCATTCCTCTGCACATCAAGACAAAAAAGATGTTTTCTCAGTACATGCAATGCTTTGACAATACAAATAGTATACATTTCAATTTTACACCAAAGTACAGAGTGCAAACTTAATGGAAACACTTTAGGTTAACTTCCCACAGGTTATGAGTAGTTTGAAAGTTGTTTCATGGCTCTGGTCATCAGGACAAAAAAGTTGCTATCTTAGGTCATACAATGCTCTTAGATTTCAGTAGTACACATTTCAATTTTACACCAAACTACAGAGTGCAAACCAGTTGGAAACATATTAAGTTTACTTCCCACTTGTTTCTGAGTTGTTTGAAAGTTGTTTCATTCCTCTGCACATCAAGACAAAAAAGATGTTTTCTCAGTGCATGCAAAGCTTTGACAATACAAATAGTATACATTGCAATTTTACACCAAAGCACTTAAAGCAAACCTAATGGAAACACCTTAGGTTAACTTTCCACATGATTATCAGTAGTTTGTAAGTTGTTTCATGGCTCTGGTAATCAGGACAAAAAAGTTGCTATCTCAGGTCATACAATGCTCTTAGATTTCAGTAGTATACATTTCAATTTTACACCAAAGTGCAGAGTGCAAACCAGTTGGAAACATATTAAGTTTACTTCCCACTTGTTTCTGAGTTGTTTGAAAGTTGTTTCATTCCTCTGCACATCAAGACAAAAAAGATGTTTTCTCAGTGCATGCAATGCTTTGACAATACAAATACTATACATTGCAATTTTACACCAAACTACTTAAAGTAAACCTAATGGAAACAGCTTAAGTTAAGTTTCCACATGATTATGAGTAGTTTGAAAGTTGTTTCATGGCTCTCGTCATCAAGACAAAAAAGTTGCTATCTCAGTGCCTACAATGCTCTGACATTAAAGTAGTTTACATTTCAATTTTACACCAAAGTACTTACTGCAAACCTGTTGGAAACATTTTCAGTTTACTTCCCACTTGTTTCTGAGTTGTTTGAAAGTTGTTTCCTTCCTCTGCACATCAAGACAAAAAAGATGTTTTCTCAGTGCATGCAATGCTTTGACAATACAAATAGTATACATTTCAATTTTACACCAAAGAACAGAGTGCAAACCTAATGGAAACACTTTAGGTTAACTTCCCACATGGTTATGAGTAGTTTGAAAGTTGTTTCATGGCTCTGGTCTTCAAGGCAAAAAAGTTGCTATCTCAGTTGATAAAGTGCTCTGATATCAAAGTAGCATACATTGCAATTTTACACCAAACTACTTAAAGTAAACCTAATGGAAACAGCTTAAGTTAAGTTTCCACATGATTATGAGTAGTTTGAAAGTTGTTTCATGGCTCTGGACATCAAGACAAAAAAGTTGCTATCTCAGTGCCTACAATGCTCTGACATTAAAGTAGTTTACATTTCAATTTTACACCAAAGTACTTACTGCAAACCTGTTGGAAACATTTTCAGTTTACTTCCCACTTGTTTCTGAGTTGTTTGAAAGTTGTTTCCTTCCTCTGCACATCAAGACAAAAAAGATGTTTTCTCAGTGCATGCAATGCTTTGACAATACAAATAGTATACATTTCAATTTTACACCAAAGAACAGAGTGCAAACCTAATGGAAACACTTTAGGTTAACTTCCCACATGGTTATGAGTAGTTTGAAAGTTGTTTCATGGCTCTGGTCTTCAAGGCAAAAAAGTTGCTATCTCAGTTGATAAAGTGCTCTGATATCAAAGTAGCATACATTTCAATTTTACACCAAAGTGCTTAAAGCAAACCTAATGGAAACACCTTAAGTTAACTTACCACATGATTATGAATAGTTTGAAAGTTGTTTCATGGCTCTGGTCATCAAGACAAAAAAGTTGCTATCTCAGTGCATACAATTCTCTGACATTAAAGTAGTATACATTTCAATTTTACACCAAAGTGCAGACTGCAAACCAGAAGGAAACATTTTAAGTTCACTTCCCACTTGTTTCTGAGTTGTTTGAAAGCTGTTTCATTCCTCTGCACATCAAGACAAAAAAGATGTTTTCTCAGTGCATACAATGCTTTGACAATACAAATAGCATACATTTCAATTTTACACCAAAGTACAGAGTGCAAACTTAATGGAAACACTTTAGGTTAACTTCCCACATGGTTATGAGTAGTTTGAAAGTTGTTTCATGGCTCTGGTCATCAAGGCAAAAAAGTTGCTGCCTCAGTGCATAGAGTGCTCTGACATTAAAGTAGTATACATTTCAATTTTACGCCAAAGTGCTTACTGCAAACCTGATGGAAACATTTTAAGTTTACTTCCCACTTGTTTCGAAGTTGTTTGAAAGTGATTTCATTCCTCTGCACATCAAGACAAAAAAGATGTTTTCTCTGTGCATACAATGCTTTGACAATACAAAGAGTATACATTTCAATTTTACACCAAAGTTCTTACTGCAAACCAGTTGCAAACATATTAAGTTTACTTCCCACTTGTTTCTGAGTTGTTTGAAAGTTGTTTCATTCCTCTGCACATCAAGACAAAAAAGATGTTTTCTCAGTACATGCAATGCTTTGACAATACAAATAGTATACATTTCAATTTTACACCAAAGTACAGAGTGCAAACTTAATGGAAACACTTTAGGTTAACTTCCCACAGGTTATGAGTAGTTTGAAAGTTGTTTCATGGCTCTGGTCATCAGGACAAAAAAGTTGCTATCTTAGGTCATACAATGCTCTTAGATTTCAGTAGTACACATTTCAATTTTACACCAAACTACAGAGTGCAAACCAGTTGGAAACATATTAAGTTTACTTCCCACTTGTTTCTGAGTTGTTTGAAAGTTGTTTCATTCCTCTGCACATCAAGACAAAAAAGATGTTTTCTCAGTGCATGCAAAGCTTTGACAATACAAATAGTATACATTGCAATTTTACACCAAAGCACTTAAAGCAAACCTAATGGAAACACCTTAGGTTAACTTTCCACATGATTATCAGTAGTTTGTAAGTTGTTTCATGGCTCTGGTAATCAGGACAAAAAAGTTGCTATCTCAGGTCATACAATGCTCTTAGATTTCAGTAGTATACATTTCAATTTTACACCAAAGTGCAGAGTGCAAACCAGTTGGAAACATATTAAGTTTACTTCCCACTTGTTTCTGAGTTGTTTGAAAGTTGTTTCATTCCTCTGCACAATAAGACAAAAAAGATGTTTTCTCAGTGCATGCAATGCTTTGACAATACAAATACTATACATTGCAATTTTACACCAAACTACTTAAAGTAAACCTAATGGAAACAGCTTAAGTTAAGTTTCCACATGATTATGAGTAGTTTGAAAGTTGTTTCATGGCTCTGGTCATCAAGACAAAAAAGTTGCTATCTCAGTGCCTACAATGCTCTGACATTAAAGTAGTTTACATTTCAATTTTACACCAAAGTACTTACTGCAAACCTGTTGGAAACATTTTCAGTTTACTTCCCACTTGTTTCTGAGTTGTTTGAAAGTTGTTTCCTTCCTCTGCACATCAAGACAAAAAAGATGTTTTCTCAGTGCATGCAATGCTTTGACAATACAAATAGTATACATTTCAATTTTACACCAAAGAACAGAGTGCAAACCTAATGGAAACACTTTAGGTTAACTTCCCACATGGTTATGAGTAGTTTGAAAGTTGTTTCATGGCTCTGGTCTTCAAGGCAAAAAAGTTGCTATCTCAGTTGATAAAGTGCTCTGATATCAAAGTAGCATACATTGCAATTTTACACCAAACTACTTAAAGTAAACCTAATGGAAACAGCTTAAGTTAAGTTTCCACATGATTATGAGTAGTTTGAAAGTTGTTTCATGGCTCTGGTCATCAAGACAAAAAAGTTGCTATCTCAGTGCCTACAATGCTCTGACATTAAAGTAGTTTACATTTCAATTTTACACCAAAGTACTTACTGCAAACCTGTTGGAAACATTTTCAGTTTACTTCCCACTTGTTTCTGAGTTGTTTGAAAGTTGTTTCCTTCCTCTGCACATCAAGACAAAAAAGATGTTTTCTCAGTGCATGCAATGCTTTGACAATACAAATAGTATACATTTCAATTTTACACCAAAGAACAGAGTGCAAACCTAATGGAAACACTTTAGGTTAACTTCCCACATGGTTATGAGTAGTTTGAAAGTTGTTTCATGGCTCTGGTCTTCAAGGCAAAAAAGTTGCTATCTCAGTTGATAAAGTGCTCTGATATCAAAGTAGCATACATTTCAATTTTACACCAAAGTGCTTAAAGCAAACCTAATGGAAACACCTTAAGTTAACTTACCACATGATTATGAATAGTTTGAAAGTTGTTTCATGGCTCTGGTCATCAAGACAAAAAAGTTGCTATCTCAGTGCATACAATTCTCTGACATTAAAGTAGTATACATTTCAATTTTACACCAAAGTGCAGACTGCAAACCAGAAGGAAACATTTTAAGTTCACTTCCCACTTGTTTCTGAGTTGTTTGAAAGCTGTTTCATTCCTCTGCACATCAAGACAAAAAAGATGTTTTCTCAGTGCATACAATGCTTTGACAATACAAATAGCATACATTTCAATTTTACACCAAAGAACAGAGTGCAAACTTAATGGAAACACTTTAGGTTAACTTCCCACATGGTTATGAGTAGTTTGAAAGTTGTTTCATGGCTCTGGTCATCAAGGCAAAAAAGTTGCTGCCTCAGTGCATAGAGTGCTCTGACATTAAAGTAGTATACATTTCAATTTTACGCCAAAGTGCTTACTGCAAACCTGATGGAAACATTTTAAGTTTACTTCCCACTTGTTTCGAAGTTGTTTGAAAGTGATTTCATTCCTCTGCACATCAAGACAAAAAAGATGTTTTCTCTGTGCATACAATGCTTTGACAATACAAAGAGTATACATTTCAATTTTACACCAAAGTTCTTACTGCAAACCAGTTGCAAACATATTAAGTTTACTTCCCACTTGTTTCTGAGTTGTTTGAAAGTTGTTTCATTCCTCTGCACATCAAGACAAAAAAGATGTTTTCTCAGTACATGCAATGCTTTGACAATACAAATAGTATACATTTCAATTTTACACCAAAGTACAGAGTGCAAACTTAATGGAAACACTTTAGGTTAACTTCCCACAGGTTATGAGTAGTTTGAAAGTTGTTTCATGGCTCTGGTCATCAGGACAAAAAAGTTGCTATCTTAGGTCATACAATGCTCTTAGATTTCAGTAGTACACATTTCAATTTTACACCAAACTACAGAGTGCAAACCAGTTGGAAACATATTAAGTTTACTTCCCACTTGTTTCTGAGTTGTTTGAAAGTTGTTTCATTCCTCTGCACATCAAGACAAAAAAGATGTTTTCTCAGTGCATGCAAAGCTTTGACAATACAAATAGTATACATTGCAATTTTACACCAAAGCACTTAAAGCAAACCTAATGGAAACACCTTAGGTTAACTTTCCACATGATTATCAGTAGTTTGTAAGTTGTTTCATGGCTCTGGTAATCAGGACAAAAAAGTTGCTATCTCAGGTCATACAATGCTCTTAGATTTCAGTAGTATACATTTCAATTTTACACCAAAGTGCAGAGTGCAAACCAGTTGGAAACATATTAAGTTTACTTCCCACTTGTTTCTGAGTTGTTTGAAAGTTGTTTCATTCCTCTGCACAATAAGACAAAAAAGATGTTTTCTCAGTGCATGCAATGCTTTGACAATACAAATACTATACATTGCAATTTTACACCAAACTACTTAAAGTAAACCTAATGGAAACAGCTTAAGTTAAGTTTCCACATGATTATGAGTAGTTTGAAAGTTGTTTCATGGCTCTGGTCATCAAGACAAAAAAGTTGCTATCTCAGTGCCTACAATGCTCTGACATTAAAGTAGTTTACATTTCAATTTTCCACCAAAGTGCAGAGTGCAAACCAGTTGCAAACATTTTAAGTTTACTTCCCACTTGTTTCTGAGTTGTTTGGAAGTTGTTTCATTCCTCTGCACATCAAGACAAAAAAGATGTTTTCTCAGTACATGCAATGCTTTGACAATACAAATAGTATACATTTCAATTTTACACCAAAGTACAGAGTGCAAACTTAATGGAAACACTTTAGGTTAACTTCCCACATGGTTATGAGTAGTTTGAAAGTTGTTTCATGGCTCTGGTAATCAGGACCAAAAAGTTGCTATCTCAGGTCATACAATGCTCTTAGATTTTAGTAGTATACATTTCAATTTTACACCAAAGTACTTACTGCAAACCTGTTGGAAACATTTTCAGTTTACTTCCCACTTGTTTCTGAGTTGTTTGAAAGTTGTTTCCTTCCTCTGCACATCAAGACAAAAAAGATGTTTTCTCAGTGCATGCAATGCTTTGACAATACAAATAGTATACATTTCAATTTTACACCAAAGTACAGGGTGCAAACCTAATGGAAACACTTTAGGTTAACTTCCCACATGGTTATGTTTAGTTTGAAAGTTGTTTCATGGCTCTGGTCATCAAGGCAAAAAAGTTGCTATCTCAGTTGATAAAGTGCTCTGATATCAAAGTAGCATACATTTCAATTTTACACCAAAGTGCTTAAAGCAAACCTAATGGAAACACCTTAAGTTAACTTTCCACATGATTATGAATAGTTTGAAAGTTGTTTCATGGCTCTGGTTATCAAGACAAAAAAGTTGCTATCTCAGTGAATACAATGCTCTGACATTAAAGTAGTATACATTTCAATTTTCCACCAAACTGCAGAGTGCAAAACAGATGGAAACATTTTAAGTTAACTTCCCACTTGTTTCTGAGTTGTTTGAAAGTTGTTTCATTCCTCTGCACATCAAGACAAAAAAGATGTTTTCTCAGTGCATGCAATGCTTTGACAATACAAATACTATACATTGCAATTTTACACCAAACTACTTAAAGTAAACCTAAAGGAAACAGCTTAAGTTAAGTTTCCGCATGATTATGAGTAGTTTGAAAGTTGTTTCATGGCTCTCGTCATCAAGACAAAAAAGTTGCTATCTCAGTGCCTACAATGCTCTCACATTAAAGTAGTATACATTTCAATTTTCCACCAAAGTGCAGAGTGCAAACCAGATGGAAACATTTTAAGTTAACTTCCCACTTGTTTCTGAGTTGTTTGAAAGTTGTTTCATTCATCTGCACATCAAGACAAAAAAGATGTTTTCTCAGTGCATACAATGCTTTGACAATACAAATATTATACATTTCAATTTTACACCAAAGCACTTACTGCAAAACTAATGAAAACACATTAGGTTAACTTACCACATGATTATGAGTAGTTTGAAAGTTGTTTGATGGCTCTGGTCATCAAGACAAAAAAGTTGCTATCTCAGTGCATACAGCGCTCTGACATTAAAGTAGTATACATTTCAATTTTACACCAAAGTTCTTACTGCAAACCAGTTTGAAACATATTAAGTTTACTTCCCACTTGTTTCTGAGTTGTTTGAAAGTTGTTTCATTCCTCTGCACCTCAAGACAAAAAAGATGTTTTCTCAGTACATGCAATGCTTTGACAATACAAATAGTATACATTTCAATTTTACACCAAAGTACAGAGTGCAAACCTAATGGAAACACTTTAGGTTAACTTCCCACATGGTTATGTTTAGTTTGAAAGTTGTTTCATGGCTCTGGTCATCAAGACAAAAAAGTTGCTATCTCGGTGCATACAGTGCTCTGACATTAAAGGAGTATACATTTCAATTTTACACCAAAGTGCAGAGTGCAAACCAGTTGGAAACATATTAAGTTTACTTCCCACTTGTTTCTGAGTTGTTTGAAAGTTGTTTCATTCCTCTGCACATTAACACAAAAAAGATGTTTTCTCAGTGCATGCAATGCTTTGTCAATACAAATACTATACATTGCAATTTTACACCAAACTACTTAAAGTAAACCTAATGGAAACAGCTTAAGTTAAGTTTCCACATGACTATGAGTAGTTTGAAAGTTGTTTCATGGCTCTCGTCATCAAGACAAAAAAGTTGCTATCTCAGTGCCTACAATGCTCTCACATTAAAGTAGTATACATTTCAATTTTCCACCAAAGTGCAGAGTGCAAACCAGATGGAAACATTTTAAGTTAACTTCCCACTTGTTTCTGAGTTGTTTGAAAGTTGCTTCATTCCTCTGCACATCAAGACAAAAAAGATGTTTTCTCAGTGCATGCAATGCTTTGACAATACAAATACTATACATTGCAATTTTACACCAAACTACCTAAAGTAAACCTAATGGAAACAGCTTAAGTTAAGTTTCCACATGATTATGAGTAGTTTGAAAGTTGTTTCATGGCTCTCGTCATCAAGACAAAAAAGTTGCTATCTCAGTGCCTACAATGCTCTCACATTAAAGTAGTATACATTTCAATTTTCCACCAAAGTGCAGAGTGCAAACCAGATGGAAACATTTTAAGTTAACTTCCCACTTGTTTCTGAGTTGTTTGAAAGTTGTTTCATTCCTCTGCACATCAAGACAAAAAAGATGTTTTCTCAGTGCATGCAATGCTTTGACAATACAAATACTATACATTGCAATTTTACACCAAACTACTTAAAGTAAACCTAATGGAAACAGCTTAAGTTAAGTTTCCACATGATTATGAGTAGTTTGAAAGTTGTTTCATGGCTCTCGTCATCAAGACAAAAAAGTTGCTATCTCAGTGCCTACAATGCTCTCACATTAAAGTAGTATACATTTCAATTTTCCACCAAAGTGCAGAGTGCAAACCAGTTGCAAACATATTAAGTTTACTTCCCACTTGTTTCTGAGTTGTTTGAAAGTTGTTTCATTCCTCTGCACATCAAGACAAAAAAGATGTTTTCTCAGTACATGCAATGCTTTGACAATACAAATAGTATACATTTCAATTTTACACCAAAGTACAGAGTGCAAACTTAATGGAAACACTTTAGGTTAACTTCCCACATGGTTATGAGTAGTTTGAAAGTTGTTTCATGGCTCTGGTAATCAGGACCAAAAAGTTGCTATCTCAGGTCATACAATGCTCTTAGATTTTAGTAGTATAAATTTCAATTTTACACCAAAGTACTTACTGCAAACCTGTTGGAAACATTTTCAGTTTACTTCCCACTTGTTTCTGAGTTGTTTGAAAGTTGTTTCCTTCCTCTGCACATCAAGACAAAAAAGATGTTTTCTCAGTGCATGCAATGCTTTGACAATACAAATAGTATACATTTCAATTTTACACCAAAGTACAGAGTGCAAACCTAATGGAAACACTTTAGGTTAACTTCCCACATGGTTATGTTTAGTTTGAAAGTTGTTTCATGGCTCTGGTCATCAAGGCAAAAAAGTTGCTATCTCAGTTGATAAAGTGCTCTGATATCAAAGTAGCATACATTTCAATTTTACACCAAAGTGCTTAAAGCAAACCTAATGGAAACACCTTAAGTTAACTTTCCACATGATTATGAATAGTTTGAAAGTTGTTTCATGGCTCTGGTTATCAAGACAAAAAAGTTGCTATCTCAGTGAATACAATGCTCTGACATTAAAGTAGTATACATTTCAATTTTCCACCAAACTGCAGAGTGCAAAACAGATGGAAACATTTTAAGTTAACTTCCCACTTGTTTCTGAGTTGTTTGAAAGTTGTTTCATTCCTCTGCACATCAAGACAAAAAAGATGTTTTCTCAGTGCATGCAATGCTTTGACAATACAAATACTATACATTGCAATTTTACACCAAACTACTTAAAGTAAACCTAAAGGAAACAGCTTAAGTTAAGTTTCCGCATGATTATGAGTAGTTTGAAAGTTGTTTCATGGCTCTCGTCATCAAGACAAAAAAGTTGCTATCTCAGTGCCTACAATGCTCTCACATTAAAGTAGTATACATTTCAATTTTCCACCAAAGTGCAGAGTGCAAACCAGATGGAAACATTTTAAGTTAACTTCCCACTTGTTTCTGAGTTGTTTGAAAGTTGTTTCATTCATCTGCACATCAAGACAAAAAAGATGTTTTCTCAGTGCATACAATGCTTTGACAATACAAATATTATACATTTCAATTTTACACCAAAGCACTTACTGCAAAACTAATGAAAACACATTAGGTTAACTTACCACATGATTATGAGTAGTTTGAAAGTTGTTTGATGGCTCTGGTCATCATGACAAAAAAGTTGCTATCTCAGTGCATACAGCGCTCTGACATTAAAGTAGTATACATTTCAATTTTACACCAAAGTTCTTACTGCAAACCAGTTTGAAACATATTAAGTTTACTTCCCACTTGTTTCTGAGTTGTTTGAAAGTTGTTTCATTCCTCTGCACCTCAAGACAAAAAAGATGTTTTCTCAGTACATGCAATGCTTTGACAATACAAATAGTATACATTTCAATTTTACACCAAAGTACAGAGTGCAAACCTAATGGAAACACTTTAGGTTAACTTCCCACATGGTTATGTTTAGTTTGAAAGTTGTTTCATGGCTCTGGTCATCAAGACAAAAAAGTTGCTATCTCGGTGCATACAGTGCTCTGACATTAAAGGAGTATACATTTCAATTTTACACCAAAGTGCAGAGTGCAAACCAGTTGGAAACATATTAAGTTTACTTCCCACTTGTTTCTGAGTTGTTTGAAAGTTGTTTCATTCCTCTGCACATTAACACAAAAAAGATGTTTTCTCAGTGCATGCAATGCTTTGTCAATACAAATACTATACATTGCAATTTTACACCAAACTACTTAAAGTAAACCTAATGGAAACAGCTTAAGTTAAGTTTCCACATGATTATGAGTAGTTTGAAAGTTGTTTCATGGCTCTCGTCATCAAGACAAAAAAGTTGCTATCTCAGTGCCTACAATGCTCTCACATTAAAGTAGTATACATTTCAATTTTCCACCAAAGTGCAGAGTGCAAACCAGATGGAAACATTTTAAGTTAACTTCCCACTTGTTTCTGAGTTGTTTGAAAGTTGCTTCATTCCTCTGCACATCAAGACAAAAAAGATGTTTTCTCAGTGCATGCAATGCTTTGACAATACAAATACTATACATTGCAATTTTACACCAAACTACCTAAAGTAAACCTAATGGAAACAGCTTAAGTTAAGTTTCCACATGATTATGAGTAGTTTGAAAGTTGTTTCATGGCTCTCGTCATCAAGACAAAAAAGTTGCTATCTCAGTGCCTACAATGCTCTCACATTAAAGTAGTATACATTTCAATTTTCCACCAAAGTGCAGAGTGCAAACCAGTTGCAAACATATTAAGTTTACTTCCCACTTGTTTCTGAGTTGTTTGAAAGTTGTTTCATTCCTCTGCACATCAAGACAAAAAAGATGTTTTCTCAGTACATGCAATGCTTTGACAATACAAATAGTATACATTTCAATTTTACACCAAAGTACAGAGTGCAAACTTAATGGAAACACTTTAGGTTAACTTCCCACAGGTTATGAGTAGTTTGAAAGTTGTTTCATGGCTCTGGTCATCAGGACAAAAAAGTTGCTATCTTAGGTCATACAATGCTCTTAGATTTCAGTAGTACACATTTCAATTTTACACCAAACTACAGAGTGCAAACCAGTTGGAAACATATTAAGTTTACTTCCCACTTGTTTCTGAGTTGTTTGAAAGTTGTTTCATTCCTCTGCACATCAAGACAAAAAAGATGTTTTCTCAGTGCATGCAAAGCTTTGACAATACAAATAGTATACATTGCAATTTTACACCAAAGCACTTAAAGCAAACCTAATGGAAACACCTTAGGTTAACTTTCCACATGATTATCAGTAGTTTGTAAGTTGTTTCATGGCTCTGGTAATCAGGACAAAAAAGTTGCTATCTCAGGTCATACAATGCTCTTAGATTTCAGTAGTATACATTTCAATTTTACACCAAAGTGCAGAGTGCAAACCAGTTGGAAACATATTAAGTTTACTTCCCACTTGTTTCTGAGTTGTTTGAAAGTTGTTTCATTCCTCTGCACATCAAGACAAAAAAGATGTTTTCTCAGTGCATGCAATGCTTTGACAATACAAATACTATACATTGCAATTTTACACCAAACTACTTAAAGTAAACCTAATGGAAACAGCTTAAGTTAAGTTTCCACATGATTATGAGTAGTTTGAAAGTTGTTTCATGGCTCTCGTCATCAAGACAAAAAAGTTGCTATCTCAGTGCCTACAATGCTCTGACATTAAAGTAGTTTACATTTCAATTTTACACCAAAGTACTTACTGCAAACCTGTTGGAAACATTTTCAGTTTACTTCCCACTTGTTTCTGAGTTGTTTGAAAGTTGTTTCCTTCCTCTGCACATCAAGACAAAAAAGATGTTTTCTCAGTGCATGCAATGCTTTGACAATACAAATAGTATACATTTCAATTTTACACCAAAGAACAGAGTGCAAACCTAATGGAAACACTTTAGGTTAACTTCCCACATGGTTATGAGTAGTTTGAAAGTTGTTTCATGGCTCTGGTCTTCAAGGCAAAAAAGTTGCTATCTCAGTTGATAAAGTGCTCTGATATCAAAGTAGCATACATTGCAATTTTACACCAAACTACTTAAAGTAAACCTAATGGAAACAGCTTAAGTTAAGTTTCCACATGATTATGAGTAGTTTGAAAGTTGTTTCATGGCTCTGGTCATCAAGACAAAAAAGTTGCTATCTCAGTGCCTACAATGCTCTGACATTAAAGTAGTTTACATTTCAATTTTACACCAAAGTACTTACTGCAAACCTGTTGGAAACATTTTCAGTTTACTTCCCACTTGTTTCTGAGTTGTTTGAAAGTTGTTTCATTCCTCTGCACATCAAGACAAAAAAGATGTTTTCTCAGTACATGCAATGCTTTGACAATACAAATAGTATACATTTCAATTTTACAAAAAGAACAGAGTGCAAACCTAATGGAAACACTTTAGGTTAACTTCCCACATGGTTATGAGTAGTTTGAAAGTTGTTTCATGGCTCTGGTCTTCAAGGCAAAAAAGTTGCTATCTCAGTTGATAAAGTGCTCTGATATCAAAGTAGCATACATTTCAATTTTACACCAAAGTGCTTAAAGCAAACCTAATGGAAACACCTTAAGTTAACTTACCACATGATTATGAATAGTTTGAAAGTTGTTTCATGGCTCTGGTCATCAAGACAAAAAAGTTGCTATCTCAGTGCATACAATTCTCTGACATTAAAGTAGTATACATTTCAATTTTACACCAAAGTGCAGACTGCAAACCAGAAGGAAACATTTTAAGTTCACTTCCCACTTGTTTCTGAGTTGTTTGAAAGCTGTTTCATTCCTCTGCACATCAAGACAAAAAAGATGTTTTCTCAGTGCATACAATGCTTTGACAATACAAATAGCATACATTTCAATTTTACACCAAAGTACAGAGTGCAAACTTAATGGAAACACTTTAGGTTAACTTCCCACATGGTTATGAGTAGTTTGAAAGTTGTTTCATGGCTCTGGTCATCAAGGCAAAAAAGTTGCTGCCTCAGTGCATAGAGTGCTCTGACATTAAAGTAGTATACATTTCAATTTTACGCCAAAGTGCTTACTGCAAACCTGATGGAAACATTTTAAGTTTACTTCCCACTTGTTTCGAAGTTGTTTGAAAGTGATTTCATTCCTCTGCACATCAAGACAAAAAAGATGTTTTCTCTGTGCATACAATGCTTTGACAATACAAAGAGTATACATTTCAATTTTACACCAAAGTTCTTACTGCAAACCAGTTGCAAACATATTAAGTTTACTTCCCACTTGTTTCTGAGTTGTTTGAAAGTTGTTTCATTCCTCTGCACATCAAGACAAAAAAGATGTTTTCTCAGTACATGCAATGCTTTGACAATACAAATAGTATACATTTCAATTTTACACCAAAGTACAGAGTGCAAACTTAATGGAAACACTTTAGGTTAACTTCCCACAGGTTATGAGTAGTTTGAAAGTTGTTTCATGGCTCTGGTCATCAGGACAAAAAAGTTGCTATCTTAGGTCATACAATGCTCTTAGATTTCAGTAGTACACACTTCAATTTTACACCAAACTACAGAGTGCAAACCAGTTGGAAACATATTAAGTTTACTTCCCACTTGTTTCTGAGTTGTTTGAAAGTTGTTTCATTCCTCTGCACATCAAGACAAAAAAGATGTTTTCTCAGTGCATGCAAAGCTTTGACAATACAAATAGTATACATTGCAATTTTACACCAAAGCACTTAAAGCAAACCTAATGGAAACACCTTAGGTTAACTTTCCACATGATTATCAGTAGTTTGTAAGTTGTTTCATGGCTCTGGTAATCAGGACAAAAAAGTTGCTATCTCAGGTCATACAATGCTCTTAGATTTCAGTAGTATACATTTCAATTTTACACCAAAGTGCAGAGTGCAAACCAGTTGGAAACATATTAAGTTTACTTCCCACTTGTTTCTGAGTTGTTTGAAAGTTGTTTCATTCCTCTGCACAATAAGACAAAAAAGATGTTTTCTCAGTGCATGCAATGCTTTGACAATACAAATACTATACATTGCAATTTTACACCAAACTACTTAAAGTAAACCTAATGGAAACAGCTTAAGTTAAGTTTCCACATGATTATGAGTAGTTTGAAAGTTGTTTCATGGCTCTGGTCATCAAGACAAAAAAGTTGCTATCTCAGTGCCTACAATGCTCTGACATTAAAGTAGTTTACATTTCAATTTTACACCAAAGTACTTACTGCAAACCTGTTGGAAACATTTTCAGTTTACTTCCCACTTGTTTCTGAGTTGTTTGAAAGTTGTTTCCTTCCTCTGCACATCAAGACAAAAAAGATGTTTTCTCAGTGCATGCAATGCTTTGACAATACAAATAGTATACATTTCAATTTTACACCAAAGAACAGAGTGCAAACCTAATGGAAACACTTTAGGTTAACTTCCCACATGGTTATGAGTAGTTTGAAAGTTGTTTCATGGCTCTGGTCTTCAAGGCAAAAAAGTTGCTATCTCAGTTGATAAAGTGCTCTGATATCAAAGTAGCATACATTGCAATTTTACACCAAACTACTTAAAGTAAACCTAATGGAAACAGCTTAAGTTAAGTTTCCACATGATTATGAGTAGTTTGAAAGTTGTTTCATGGCTCTCGTCATCAAGACAAAAAAGTTGCTATCTCAGTGCCTACAATGCTCTGACATTAAAGTAGTTTACATTTCAATTTTACACCAAAGTACTTACTGCAAACCTGTTGGAAACATTTTCAGTTTACTTCCCACTTGTTTCTGAGTTGTTTGAAAGTTGTTTCCTTCCTCTGCACATCAAGACAAAAAAGATGTTTTCTCAGTGCATGCAATGCTTTGACAATACAAATAGTATACATTTCAATTTTACACCAAAGAACAGAGTGCAAACCTAATGGAAACACTTTAGGTTAACTTCCCACATGGTTATGAGTAGTTTGAAAGTTGTTTCATGGCCCTGGTCTTCAAGGCAAAAAAGTTGCTATCTCAGTTGATAAAGTGTTCTGATTCAAAGTAGCATACATTTCAATTTTACACCAAAGTGCTTAAAGCAAACCTAATGGAAACACCTTAAGTTAACTTACCACATGATTATGAATAGTTTGAAAGTTGTTTCATGGCTCTGGTCATCAAGACAAAAAAGTTGCTATCTCAGTGCATACAATTCTCTGACATTAAAGTAGTATACATTTCAATTTTACACCAAAGTGCAGACTGCAAACCAGAAGGAAACATTTTAAGTTCACTTCCCACTTGTTTCTGAGTTGTTTGAAAGCTGTTTCATTCCTCTGCACATCAAGACAAAAAAGATGTTTTCTCAGTGCATACAATGCTTTGACAATACAAAGAGCATACATTTCAATTTTACACCAAAGTACAGAGTGCAAACTTAATGGAAACACTTTAGGTTAACTTCCCACATGGTTATGAGTAGTTTGAAAGTTGTTTCATGGCTCTGGTCATCAAGGCAAAAAAGTTGCTTCCTCAGTGCATAGAGTGCTCTGACATTAAAGTAGTATACATTTCAATTTTACGCCAAAGTGCTTACTGCAAACCTGATGGAAACATTTTAAGTTTACTTCCCACTTGTTTCGAAGTTGTTTGAAAGTGATTTCATTCCTCTGCACATCAAGACAAAAAAGATGTTTTCTCTGTGTATACAATGCTTTGACAATACAAATAGTATACATTTCAATTTTACACCAAAGTAATTAAAGCAAAACTAATGGAAACACCTTAGGTTAACTTTCCACATGATTATCAGTAGTTTGAAAGTTGTTTCATGGCTCTGGTCATCAGGACAAAAAAGTTGCTATCTCAGTGCATACAATGCTCTGACATTAAAGTAGTTTACATTTCAATTTTACACCAAAGCACTTACTGGAAACCTGTTGGAAACATTTTCAGTTTACTTCCCACTTGTTTCTGAGTTGTTTGAAAGTTGTTTCCTTCCTCTGCACATCAAGACAAAAAAGATGTTTTCTCAGTGCATGCAATTCTTTGACAATACAAATAGTATACATTTCAATTTTATACCAAAGTACAGAGTGCAAACCTAATGGAAACACTTTAGGTTAACTTCCCACATGGTTATGAGTAGTTTGAAAGTTGTTTCATGGCTCTGGTCATCAAGGCAAAAAAGTTGCTATCTCAGTTGATAAAGTGCTCTGACATCAAAGTAGCATACATTTCAATTTTACACCAAAGTGCTTAAAGGAAGCCTAATGGAAACACCTTAAGTTAACTTTCCACATGATTATGAATAGTTTGAAAGTTGTTTCATGGCTCTGGTTATCAAGACAAAAAAGTTGCTATCTCAGTGAATACAATGCTCTGACATTAAAGTAGTATACATTTCAATTTTCCACCAAAGTGCAGAGTGCAAAACAGATGGAAACATTTTAAGTTTACTTCCCACTTCTTTCTGAGTTGTTTGAAAGTTGTTTCATTCCTCTGCACATCAAGACAAAAGGGATGTTTTCTCAGTGCATGCAATGCTTTGACAATACAAATAGTATACATTGCAATTTTACACCAAAAACTACTTAAAGTAAACCTAATGGAAACATCTTAAGTTAACTTTCCACATGATTATGAGTAGTTTGAAAGTTGTTTCATGGCTCTGGTCATCAAGACAAAAAAGTTGCTATCTCAGTGCATACAGTGCTCTGACATTAAATTAGTATAAATTTCAATTTTACACCAAAGTTCTTACTGCAAACCAGTTGCAAACATATTAAGTTTACTTCCCACTTGTTTCTGAGTTGTTTGAAAGTTGTTTCATTCCTCTGCACATCAAGACAAAAAAGATGTTTTCTCAGTACATGCAATGCTTTGACAATACAAATAGTATACATTTCAATTTTACACCAAAGTACAGAGTGCAAACTTAATGGAAACACTTTAGGTTAACTTCCCACAGGTTATGAGTAGTTTGAAAGTTGTTTCATGGCTCTGGTCATCAGGACAAAGAAGTTGCTATCTTAGGTCATACAATGCTCTTAGATTTCAGTAGTACACATTTCAATTTTACACCAAACTACAGAGTGCAAACCAGTTGGAAACATATTAAGTTTACTTCCCACTTGTTTCTGAGTTGTTTGAAAGTTGTTTCATTCCTCTGCACATCAAGACAAAAAAGATGTTTTCTCAGTGCATGCAAAGCTTTGACAATACAAATAGTATACATTGCAATTTTACACCAAAGCACTTAAAGCAAACCTAATGGAAACACCTTAGGTTAACTTCCCACATGATTATCAGTAGTTTGTAAGTTGTTTCATGGCTCTGGTAATCAGGACAAAAAAGTTGATATCTCAGGTCATACAATGCTCTTAGATTTCAGTACTATACATTTCAGTTTTACACCAAACTGCAGAGTGCAAACCAGTTGGAAACATATTAAGTTTACTTCCCACTTGTTTCTGAGTTGTTTGAAAGTTGTTTCATTCCGCTGCACATCAAGACAAAAAAGATGTTTTCTCAGTGCATGCAATGCTTTGACAATACAAATACTATACATTGCAATTTTACACCAAACTACTTAAAGTAAACCTAATGGAAACAGCTTAAGTTAAGTTTCCACATGATTATGAGTAGTTTGAAAGTTGTTTCATGGCTCTGGTCATCAAGACAAAAAAGTTGCTATCTCAGTGCCTACAATGCTCTGACATTAAAGTAGTTTACATTTCAATTTTACACCAAAGTACTTACTGCAAACCTGTTGGAAACATTTTCAGTTTACTTCCCACTTGTTTCTGAGTTGTTTGAAAGTTGTTTCCTTCCTCTGCACATCAAGACAAAAAAGATGTTTTCTCAGTGCATGCAATGCTTTGACAATACAAATAGTATACATTTCAATTTTACACCAAAGAACAGAGTGCAAACCTAATGGAAACACTTTAGGTTAACTTCCCACATGGTTATGAGTAGTTTGAAAGTTGTTTCATGGCTCTGGTCATCAAGGCAAAAAAGTTGCTATCTCAGTTGATAAAGTGCTCTGATTCAAAGTAGCATACATTTCAATTTTACACCAAAGTGCTTAAAGCAAACCTAATGGAAACACCTTAAGTTAACTTACCACATGATTATGAATAGTTTGAAAGTTGTTTCATGGCTCTGGTCATCAAGACAAAAAAGTTGCTATCTCAGTGCATACAATTCTCTGACATTAAAGTAGTATACATTTCAATTTTACACCAAAGTGCAGACTGCAAACCAGAAGGAAACATTTTAAGTTCACTTCCCACTTGTTTCTGAGTTGTTTGAAAGCTGTTTCATTCCTCTGCACATCAAGACAAAAAAGATGTTTTCTCAGTGCATACAATGCTTTGAGAATACAAAGAGCATACATTTCAATTTTACACCAAAGTACAGAGTGCAAACTTAATGGAAACACTTTAGGTTAACTTCCCACATGGTTATGAGTAGTTTGAAAGTTGTTTCATGGCTCTGGTCATCAAGGCAAAAAAGTTGCTGCCTCAGTGCATAGAGTGCTCTGACATTAAAGTAGTATACATTTCAATTTTACGCCAAAGTGCTTACTGCAAACCTGATGGAAACATTTTAAGTTTACTTCCCACTTGTTTCGAAGTTGTTTGAAAGTGATTTCATTCCTCTGCACATCAAGACAAAAAAGATGTTTTCTCTTTGCATACAATGCTTTGACAATACAAATAGTATACATTTCAATTTTACACCAAAGTACTTAAAGCAAAACTAATGGAAACAGCTTAAGTTAAGTTTCCACATGATTATGAGTAGTTTGAAAGTTGTTTCATGGCTCTCGTCATCAAGACAAAAAAGTTGCTATCTCAGTGCCTACAATGCTCTCACATTAAAGTAGTATACATTTCAATTTTCCACCAAAGTGCAGAGTGCAAACCAGTTGCAAACATTTTAAGTTTACTTCCCACTTGTTTCTGAGTTGTTTGAAAGTTGTTTCATTCCTCTGCACATCAAGACAAAAAAGATGTTTTCTCAGTACATGCAATGCTTTGACAATACAAATAGTATACATTTCAATTTTACACCAAAGTACAGAGTGCAAACTTAATGGAAACACTTTAGGTTAACTTCCCACATGGTTATGAGTAGTTTGAAAGTTGTTTCATGGCTCTGGTAATCAGGACCAAAAAGTTGCTATCTCAGGTCATACAATGCTCTTAGATTTTAGTAGTATACATTTCAATTTTACACCAAAGTACTTACTGCAAACCTGTTGGAAACATTTTCAGTTTACTTCCCACTTGTTTCTGAGTTGTTTGAAAGTTGTTTCCTTCCTCTGCACATCAAGACAAAAAAGATGTTTTCTCAGTGCATGCAATGCTTTGACAATACAAATAGTATACATTTCAATTTTACACCAAAGTACAGAGTGCAAACCTAATGGAAACACTTTAGGTTAACTTCCCACATGGTTATGTTTAGTTTGAAAGTTGTTTCATGGCTCTGGTCATCAAGGCAAAAAAGTTGCTATCTCAGTTGATAAAGTGCTCTGATATCAAAGTAGCATACATTTCAATTTTACACCAAAGTGCTTAAAGCAAACCTAATGGAAACACCTTAAGTTAACTTTCCACATGATTATGAATAGTTTGAAAGTTGTTTCATGGCTCTGGTTATCAAGACAAAAAAGTTGCTATCTCAGTGAATACAATGCTCTGACATTAAAGTAGTATACATTTCAATTTTCCACCAAACTGCAGAGTGCAAAACAGATGGAAACATTTTAAGTTAACTTCCCACTTGTTTCTGAGTTGTTTGAAAGTTGTTTCATTCCTCTGCACATCAAGACAAAAAAGATGTTTTCTCAGTGCATGCAATGCTTTGACAATACAAATACTATACATTGCAATTTTACACCAAACTACTTAAAGTAAACCTAAAGGAAACAGCTTAAGTTAAGTTTCCGCATGATTATGAGTAGTTTGAAAGTTGTTTCATGGCTCTCGTCATCAAGACAAAAAAGTTGCTATCTCAGTGCCTACAATGCTCTCACATTAAAGTAGTATACATTTCAATTTTCCACCAAAGTGCAGAGTGCAAACCAGATGGAAACATTTTAAGTTAACTTCCCACTTGTTTCTGAGTTGTTTGAAAGTTGTTTCATTCATCTGCACATCAAGACAAAAAAGATGTTTTCTCAGTGCATACAATGCTTTGACAATACAAATATTATACATTTCAATTTTACACCAAAGCACTTACTGCAAAACTAATGAAAACACATTAGGTTAACTTACCACATGATTATGAGTAGTTTGAAAGTTGTTTGATGGCTCTGGTCATCAAGGCAAAAAAGTTGCTATCTCAGTGCATACAGCGCTCTGACATTAAAGTAGTATACATTTCAATTTTACACCAAAGTTCTTACTGCAAACCAGTTTGAAACATATTAAGTTTACTTCCCACTTGTTTCTGAGTTGTTTGAAAGTTGTTTCATTCCTCTGCACCTCAAGACAAAAAAGATGTTTTCTCAGTACATGCAATGCTTTGACAATACAAATAGTATACATTTCAATTTTACACCAAAGTACAGAGTGCAAACCTAATGGAAACACTTTAGGTTAACTTCCCACATGGTTATGTTTAGTTTGAAAGTTGTTTCATGGCTCTGGTCATCAAGACAAAAAAGTTGCTATCTCGGTGCATACAGTGCTCTGACATTAAAGGAGTATACATTTCAATTTTACACCAAAGTGCAGAGTGCAAACCAGTTGGAAACATATTAAGTTTACTTCCCACTTGTTTCTGAGTTGTTTGAAAGTTGTTTCATTCCTCTGCACATTAACACAAAAAAGATGTTTTCTCAGTGCATGCAATGCTTTGTCAATACAAATACTATACATTGCAATTTTACACCAAACTACTTAAAGTAAACCTAATGGAAACAGCTTAAGTTAAGTTTCCACATGATTATGAGTAGTTTGAAAGTTGTTTCATGGCTCTCGTCATCAAGACAAAAAAGTTGCTATCTCAGTGCCTACAATGCTCTCACATTAAAGTAGTATACATTTCAATTTTCCACCAAAGTGCAGAGTGCAAACCAGATGGAAACATTTTAAGTTAACTTCCCACTTGTTTCTGAGTTGTTTGAAAGTTGCTTCATTCCTCTGCACATCAAGACAAAAAAGATGTTTTCTCAGTGCATGCAATGCTTTGACAATACAAATACTATACATTGCAATTTTACACCAAACTACCTAAAGTAAACCTAATGGAAACAGCTTAAGTTAAGTTTCCACATGATTATGAGTAGTTTGAAAGTTGTTTCATGGCTCTCGTCATCAAGACAAAAAAGTTGCTATCTCAGTGCCTACAATGCTCTCACATTAAAGTAGTATACATTTCAATTTTCCACCAAAGTGCAGAGTGCAAACCAGATGGAAACATTTTAAGTTAACTTCCCACTTGTTTCTGAGTTGTTTGAAAGTTGTTTCATTCCTCTGCACATCAAGACAAAAAAGATGTTTTCTCAGTGCATGCAATGCTTTGTCAATACAAATACTATACATTGCAATTTTACACCAAACTACTTAAAGTAAACCTAATGGAAACAGCTTAAGTTAAGTTTCCACATGATTATGAGTAGTTTGAAAGTTGTTTCATGGCTCTCGTCATCAAGACAAAAAAGTTGCTATCTCAGTGCCTACAATGCTCTCACATTAAAGTAGTATACATTTCAATTTTCCACCAAAGTGCAGAGTGCAAACCAGTTGCAAACATATTAAGTTTACTTCCCACTTGTTTCTGAGTTGTTTGAAAGTTGTTTCATTCCTCTGCACATCAAGACAAAAAAGATGTTTTCTCAGTACATGCAATGCTTTGACAATACAAATAGTATACATTTCAATTTTACACCAAAGTACAGAGTGCAAACTTAATGGAAACACTTTAGGTTAACTTCCCACATGGTTATGAGTAGTTTGAAAGTTGTTTCATGGCTCTGGTAATCAGGACCAAAAAGTTGCTATCTCAGGTCATACAATGCTCTTAGATTTTAGTAGTATACATTTCAATTTTACACCAAAGTACTTACTGCAAACCTGTTGGAAACATTTTCAGTTTACTTCCCACTTGTTTCTGAGTTGTTTGAAAGTTGTTTCCTTCCTCTGCACATCAAGACAAAAAAGATGTTTTCTCAGTGCATGCAATGCTTTGACAATACAAATAGTATACATTTCAATTTTACACCAAAGTACAGAGTGCAAACCTAATGGAAACACTTTAGGTTAACTTCCCACATGGTTATGTTTAGTTTGAAAGTTGTTTCATGGCTCTGGTCATCAAGGCAAAAAAGTTGCTATCTCAGTTGATAAAGTGCTCTGATATCAAAGTAGCATACATTTCAATTTTACACCAAAGTGCTTAAAGCAAACCTAATGGAAACACCTTAAGTTAACTTTCCACATGATTATGAATAGTTTGAAAGTTGTTTCATGGCTCTGGTTATCAAGACAAAAAAGTTGCTATCTCAGTGAATACAATGCTCTGACATTAAAGTAGTATACATTTCAATTTTCCACCAAACTGCAGAGTGCAAAACAGATGGAAACATTTTAAGTTAACTTCCCACTTGTTTCTGAGTTGTTTGAAAGTTGTTTCATTCCTCTGCACATCAAGACAAAAAAGATGTTTTCTCAGTGCATGCAATGCTTTGACAATACAAATAGTATACATTGCAATTTTACACCAAACTACTTAAAGTAAACCTAAAGGAAACAGCTTAAGTTAAGTTTCCGCATGATTATGAGTAGTTTGAAAGTTGTTTCATGGCTCTCGTCATCAAGACAAAAAAGTTGCTATCTCAGTGCCTACAATGCTCTCACATTAAAGTAGTATACATTTCAATTTTCCACCAAAGTGCAGAGTGCAAACCAGATGGAAACATTTTAAGTTAACTTCCCACTTGTTTCTGAGTTGTTTGAAAGTTGTTTCATTCATCTGCACATCAAGACAAAAAAGATGTTTTCTCAGTGCATACAATGCTTTGACAATACAAATATTATACATTTCAATTTTACACCAAAGCACTTACTGCAAAACTAATGAAAACACATTAGGTTAACTTACCACATGATTATGAGTAGTTTGAAAGTTGTTTGATGGCTCTGGTCATCAAGACAAAAAAGTTGCTATCTCAGTGCATACAGCGCTCTGACATTAAAGTAGTATACATTTCAATTTTACACCAAAGTTCTTACTGCAAACCAGTTTGAAACATATTAAGTTTACTTCCCACTTGTTTCTGAGTTGTTTGAAAGTTGTTTCATTCCTCTGCACCTCAAGACAAAAAAGATGTTTTCTCAGTACATGCAATGCTTTGACAATACAAATAGTATACATTTCAATTTTACACCAAAGTACAGAGTGCAAACCTAATGGAAACACTTTAGGTTAACTTCCCACATGGTTATGTTTAGTTTGAAAGTTGTTTCATGGCTCTGGTCATCAAGACAAAAAAGTTGCTATCTCGGTGCATACAGTGCTCTGACATTAAAGGAGTATACATTTCAATTTTACACCAAAGTGCAGAGTGCAAACCAGTTGGAAACATATTAAGTTTACTTCCCACTTGTTTCTGAGTTGTTTGAAAGTTGTTTCATTCCTCTGCACATTAACACAAAAAAGATGTTTTCTCAGTGCATGCAATGCTTTGTCAATACAAATACTATACATTGCAATTTTACACCAAACTACTTAAAGTAAACCTAATGGAAACAGCTTAAGTTAAGTTTCCACATGATTATGAGTAGTTTGAAAGTTGTTTCATGGCTCTCGTCATCAAGACAAAAAAGTTGCTATCTCAGTGCCTACAATGCTCTCACATTAAAGTAGTATACATTTCAATTTTCCACCAAAGTGCAGAGTGCAAACCAGATGGAAACATTTTAAGTTAACTTCCCACTTGTTTCTGAGTTGTTTGAAAGTTGCTTCATTCCTCTGCACATCAAGACAAAAAAGATGTTTTCTCAGTGCATGCAATGCTTTGACAATACAAATACTATACATTGCAATTTTACACCAAACTACCTAAAGTAAACCTAATGGAAACAGCTTAAGTTAAGTTTCCACATGATTATGAGTAGTTTGAAAGTTGTTTCATGGCTCTCGTCATCAAGACAAAAAAGTTGCTATCTCAGTGCCTACAATGCTCTCACATTAAAGTAGTATACATTTCAATTTTCCACCAAAGTGCAGAGTGCAAACCAGTTGCAAACATATTAAGTTTACTTCCCACTTGTTTCTGAGTTGTTTGAAAGTTGTTTCATTCCTCTGCACATCAAGACAAAAAAGATGTTTTCTCAGTACATGCAATGCTTTGACAATACAAATAGTATACATTTCAATTTTACACCAAAGTAGAGAGTGCAAACTTAATGCAAACACTTTAGGTTAACTTCCCACATGGTTATGAGTAGTTTGAAAGTTGTTTCATGGCTCTGGTAATCAGGAGAAAAAAGTTGCTATCTCAGGTCATACAATGCTCTTAGATTTTAGTAGTATACATTTCAATTTTACACCAAAGTACTTACTGCAAACCTGTTGGAAACATTTTCAGTTTACTTCCCACTTGTTTCTGAGTTGTTTGAAAGTTGTTTCCTTCCTCTGCACATCAAGACAAAAAAGATGTTTTCTCAGTGCATGCAATGCTTTGACAATACAAATAGTATACATTTCAATTTTACACCAAAGTACAGAGTGCAAACCTAATGGAAACACTTTAGGTTAACTTCCCACATGGTTATGTTTAGTTTGAAAGTTGTTTCATGGCTCTGGTCATCAAGGCAAAAAAGTTGCTATCTCAGTTGATAAAGTGCTCTGATATCAAAGTAGCATACATTTCAATTTTACACCAAAGTGCTTAAAGCAAACCTAATGGAAACACCTTAAGTTAACTTTCCACATGATTATGAATAGTTTGAAAGTTGTTTCATGGCTCTGGTTATCAAGACAAAAAAGTTGCTATCTCAGTGAATACAATGCTCTGACATTAAAGTAGTATACATTTCAATTTTCCACCAAACTGCAGAGTGCAAAACAGATGGAAACATTTTAAGTTAACTTCCCACTTGTTTCTGAGTTGTTTGAAAGTTGTTTCATTCCTCTGCACATCAAGACAAAAAAGATGTTTTCTCAGTGCATGCAATGCTTTGACAATACAAATACTATACATTGCAATTTTACACCAAACTACTTAAAGTAAACCTAAAGGAAACAGCTTAAGTTAAGTTTCCGCATGATTATGAGTAGTTTGAAAGTTGTTTCATGGCTCTCGTCATCAAGACAAAAAAGTTGCTATCTCAGTGCCTACAATGCTCTCACATTAAAGTAGTATACATTTCAATTTTCCACCAAAGTGCAGAGTGCAAACCAGATGGAAACATTTTAAGTTAACTTCCCACTTGTTTCTGAGTTGTTTGAAAGTTGTTTCATTCATCTGCACATCAAGACAAAAAAGATGTTTTCTCAGTGCATACAATGCTTTGACAATACAAATATTATACATTTCAATTTTACACCAAAGCACTTACTGCAAAACTAATGAAAACACATTAGGTTAACTTACCACATGATTATGAGTAGTTAGAAAGTTGTTTGATGGCTCTGGTCATCAAGACAAAAAAGTTGCTATCTCAGTGCATACAGCGCTCTGACATTAAAGTAGTATACATTTCAATTTTACACCAAAGTTCTTACTGCAAACCAGTTTGAAACATATTAAGTTTACTTCCCACTTGTTTCTGAGTTGTTTGAAAGTTGTTTCATTCCTCTGCACCTCAAGACAAAAAAGATGTTTTCTCAGTACATGCAATGCTTTGACAATACAAATAGTATACATTTCAATTTTACACCAAAGTACAGAGTGCAAACCTAATGGAAACACTTTAGGTTAACTTCCCACATGGTTATGTTTAGTTTGAAAGTTGTTTCATGGCTCTGGTCATCAAGACAAAAAAGTTGCTATCTCGGTGCATACAGTGCTCTGACATTAAAGGAGTATACATTTCAATTTTACACCAAAGTGCAGAGTGCAAACCAGTTGGAAACATATTAAGTTTACTTCCCACTTGTTTCTGAGTTGTTTGAAAGTTGTTTCATTCCTCTGCACATTAACACAAAAAAGATGTTTTCTCAGTGCATGCAATGCTTTGTCAATACAAATACTATACATTGCAATTTTACACCAAACTACTTAAAGTAAACCTAATGGAAACAGCTTAAGTTAAGTTTCCACATGATTATGAGTAGTTTGAAAGTTGTTTCATGGCTCTCGTCATCAAGACAAAAAAGTTGCTATCTCAGTGCCTACAATGCTCTCACATTAAAGTAGTATACATTTCAATTTTCCACCAAAGTGCAGAGTGCAAACCAGATGGAAACATTTTAAGTTAACTTCCCACTTGTTTCTGAGTTGTTTGAAAGTTGCTTCATTCCTCTGCACATCAAGACAAAAAAGATGTTTTCTCAGTGCATGCAATGCTTTGACAATACAAATACTATACATTGCAATTTTACACCAAACTACCTAAAGTAAACCTAATGGAAACAGCTTAAGTTAAGTTTCCACATGATTATGAGTAGTTTGAAAGTTGTTTCATGGCTCTCGTCATCAAGACAAAAAAGTTGCTATCTCAGTGCCTACAATGCTCTCACATTAAAGTAGTATACATTTCAATTTTCCACCAAAGTGCAGAGTGCAAACCAGTTGCAAACATATTAAGTTTACTTCCCACTTGTTTCTGAGTTGTTTGAAAGTTGTTTCATTCCTCTGCACATCAAGACAAAAAAGATGTTTTCTCAGTACATGCAATGCTTTGACAATACAAATAGTATACATTTCAATTTTACACCAAAGTAGAGAGTGCAAACTTAATGCAAACACTTTAGGTTAACTTCCCACATGGTTATGAGTAGTTTGAAAGTTGTTTCATGGCTCTGGTAATCAGGAGAAAAAAGTTGCTATCTCAGGTCATACAATGCTCTTAGATTTTAGTAGTATACATTTCAATTTTACACCAAAGTACTTACTGCAAACCTGTTGGAAACATTTTCAGTTTACTTCCCACTTGTTTCTGAGTTGTTTGAAAGTTGTTTCCTTCCTCTGCACATCAAGACAAAAAAGATGTTTTCTCAGTGCATGCAATGCTTTGACAATACAAATAGTATACATTTCAATTTTACACCAAAGTACAGAGTGCAAACCTAATGGAAACACTTTAGGTTAACTTCCCACATGGTTATGTTTAGTTTGAAAGTTGTTTCATGGCTCTGGTCATCAAGGCAAAAAAGTTGCTATCTCAGTTGATAAAGTGCTCTGATATCAAAGTAGCATACATTTCAATTTTACACCAAAGTGCTTAAAGCAAACCTAATGGAAACACCTTAAGTTAACTTTCCACATGATTATGAATAGTTTGAAAGTTGTTTCATGGCTCTGGTTATCAAGACAAAAAAGTTGCTATCTCAGTGAATACAATGCTCTGACATTAAAGTAGTATACATTTCAATTTTCCACCAAACTGCAGAGTGCAAAACAGATGGAAACATTTTAAGTTAACTTCCCACTTGTTTCTGAGTTGTTTGAAAGTTGTTTCATTCCTCTGCACATCAAGACAAAAAAGATGTTTTCTCAGTGCATGCAATGCTTTGACAATACAAATACTATACATTGCAATTTTACACCAAACTACTTAAAGTAAACCTAAAGGAAACAGCTTAAGTTAAGTTTCCGCATGATTATGAGTAGTTTGAAAGTTGTTTCATGGCTCTCGTCATCAAGACAAAAAAGTTGCTATCTCAGTGCCTACAATGCTCTCACATTAAAGTAGTATACATTTCAATTTTCCACCAAAGTGCAGAGTGCAAACCAGATGGAAACATTTTAAGTTAACTTCCCACTTGTTTCTGAGTTGTTTGAAAGTTGTTTCATTCATCTGCACATCAAGACAAAAAAGATGTTTTCTCAGTGCATACAATGCTTTGACAATACAAATATTATACATTTCAATTTTACACCAAAGCACTTACTGCAAAACTAATGAAAACACATTAGGTTAACTTACCACATGATTATGAGTAGTTAGAAAGTTGTTTGATGGCTCTGGTCATCAAGACAAAAAAGTTGCTATCTCAGTGCATACAGCGCTCTGACATTAAAGTAGTATACATTTCAATTTTACACCAAAGTTCTTACTGCAAACCAGTTTGAAACATATTAAGTTTACTTCCCACTTGTTTCTGAGTTGTTTGAAAGTTGTTTCATTCCTCTGCACATCAAGACAAAAAAGATGTTTTCTCAGTACATGCAATGCTTTGACAATACAAATAGTATACATTTCTATTTTACACCAAAGCACTTAAAGCAAACCTAATGGAAACACCTTAGGTTAACTTTCCACATGATTATCAGTAGTTTGTAAGTTGTTTCATGGCTCTGGTAATCAGGACAAAAAAGTTGCTATCTCAGGTTATACAATGCTCTTAGATTTCAGTAGTATACATTTCAATTTTACACCAAAGTGCAGAGTGCAAACCAGTTGGAAACATATTAAGTTTACTTCCCACTTGTTTCTGAGTTGTTTGAAATTTGTTTCATTCCTCTGCACATCAAGACAAAAAAGATGTTTTCTCAGTGCATGCAATCCTTTGACAATACAAATAGTATAAATTGCAATTTTACACCAAACTACTTAAAGTAAACCTAATGGAAACAGCTTAAGTTAAGTTTCCACATGATTATGAGTAGTTTGAAAGTTGTTTCATGGCTCTGGTCATCAAGACAAAAAAGTTGCTATCTCAGTGCCTACAATGCTCTGACATTAAAGTAGTTTACATTTCAATTTTACACCAAAGTACTTACTGCAAACCTGTTGGAAACATTTTCAGTTTACTTCCCACTTGTTTCTGAGTTGTTTGAAAGTTGTTTCCTTCCTCTGCACATCAAGACAAAAAACATATTTTCTCAGTGCATGCAATGCTTTGACAATACAAATAGTATACATTTCAATTTTACACCAAAGAACAGAGTGCAAACCTAATGGAAACACTTTAGGTTAACTTCCCACATGGTTATGAGTAGTTTGAAAGTTGTTTCATGGCTCTGGTCTTCAAGGCAAAAAAGTTGCTATCTCAGTTGATAAAGTGCTCTGATATCAAAGTAGCATACATTTCAATTTTACACCAAAGTGCTTAAAGCAAACCTAATGGAAACACCTTAAGTTAACTTACCACATGATTATGAATAGTTTGAAAGTTGTTTCATGGCTCTGGTCATCAAGACAAAAAAGTTGCTATCTCAGTGCATACAATTCTCTGACATTAAAGTAGTATACATTTCAATTTTACACCAAAGTGCAGACTGCAAACCAGAAGGAAACATTTTAAGTTCACTTCCCACTTGTTTCTGAGTTGTTTGAAAGCTGTTTCATTCCTCTGCACATCAAGACAAAAAAGATGTTTTCTCAGTGCATACAATGCTTTGACAATACAAATAGCATACATTTCAATTTTACACCAAAGTACAGAGTGCAAACTTAATGGAAACACTTTAGGTTAACTTCCCACATGGTTATGAGTAGTTTGAAAGTTGTTTCATGGCTCTGGTCATCAAGGCAAAAAAGTTGCTGCCTCAGTGCATAGAGTGCTCTGACATTAAAGTAGTATACATTTCAATTTTACGCCAAAGTGCTTACTGCAAACCTGATGGAAACATTTTAAGTTTACTTCCCACTTGTTTCGAAGTTGTTTGAAAGTGATTTCATTCCTCTGCACATCAAGACAAAAAAGATGTTTTCTCTGTGCATACAATGCTTTGACAATACAAATAGTATACATTTCAATTTTACACCAAAGTACTTAAAGCAAACCTAATGGAAACACCTTAGGTTAACTTTCCACATGATTATCAGTAGTTTGAAAGTTGTTTCATGGCTCTGGTCATCAGGACAAAAAAGTTGCTATCTCAGTGCATACAATGCTCTGACATTAAAGTAGTTTACATTTCAATTTTACACCAAAGCACTTACTGCAAACCTGTTGGAAACATTTTCAGTTTACTTCCCACTTGTTTCTGAGTTGTTTGAAAGTTGTTTCCTTCCTCTGCACATCAAAACAAAAAAGATGTTTTCTCAGTGCATGCAATTCTTTGACAATACAAATAGTATACATTTCAATTTTATACCAAAGTACAGAGTGCAAACCTAATGGAAACACTTTAGGTTAACTTCCCACATGGTTATGAGTAGTTTGAAAGTTGTTTCATGGCTCTGGTCATCAAGACAAAAAAGTTGCTATCTCAGTGAATACAATGCTCTGACATTAAAGTAGTATACATTTCAATTTTCCACCAAAGTGCAGTGTGCAAAAGAGATGGAAACATTTTAAGCTTACTTCCCACTTCTTTCTGAGTTGTTTGAAAGTTGTTTCATTCCTCTGCACATCAAGACAAAAAGGATGTTTTCTCAGCGCATGCAATGCTTTGACAATACAAATAGTATACATTGCAATTTTACACCAAAATACTTAAAGTAAACCTAATGGAAACATCTTAAGTTAACTTTCCAGATGATTATGAGTAGTTTGAAAGTTGTTTCATGGCTCTGGTCATCAAGACAAAAAAGTTGCTATCTCGGTGCATACAGTGCTCTGACATTAAAGGAGTATACATTTCAATTTTACACCAAAGTGCAGAGTGCAAACCAGTTGGAAACATATTAAGTTTACTTCCCACTTGTTTCTGAGTTGTTTGAAAGTTGTTTCATTCCTCTGCACATTAACACAAAAAAGATGTTTTCTCAGTGCATGCAATGCTTTGTCAATACAAATACTATACATTGCAATTTTACACCAAACTACTTAAAGTAAACCTAATGGAAACAGCTTAAGTTAAGTTTCCACATGATTATGAGTAGTTTGAAAGTTGTTTCATGGCTCTGGTCATCAAGACAAAAAAGTTGCTATCTCAGTGCCTACAATGCTCTCACATTAAAGTAGTATACATTTCAATTTTCCACCAAAGTGCAGAGTGCAAACCAGATGGAAACATTTTAAGTTAACTTCCCACTTGTTTCTGAGTTGTTTGAAAGTTGCTTCATTCCTCTGCACATCAAGACAAAAAAGATGTTTTCTCAGTGCATGCAATGCTTTGACAATACAAATACTATACATTGCAATTTTACACCAAACTACTTAAAGTAAACCTAATGGAAACAGCTTAAGTTAAGTTTCCACATGATTATGAGTAGTTTGAAAGTTGTTTCATGGCTCTCGTCATCAAGACAAAAAAGTTGCTATCTCAGTGCCTACAATGCTCTCACATTAAAGTAGTATACATTTCAATTTTCCACCAAAGTGCAGAGTGCAAACCAGTTGCAAACATATTAAGTTTACTTCCCACTTGTTTCTGAGTTGTTTGAAAGTTGTTTCATTCCTCTGCACATCAAGACAAAAAAGATGTTTTCTCAGTACATGCAATGCTTTGACAATACAAATAGTATACATTTCAATTTTACACCAAAGTACAGAGTGCAAACTTAATGGAAACACTTTAGGTTAACTTCCCACATGGTTATGAGTAGTTTGAAAGTTGTTTCATGGCTCTGGTAATCAGGACAAAAAAGTTGCTATCTCAGGTCATACAATGCTCTTAGATTTTAGTAGTATACATTTCAATTTTACACCAAAGTACTTACTGCAAACCTGTTGGAAACATTTTCAGTTTACTTCCCACTTGTTTCTGAGTTGTTTGAAAGTTGTTTCCTTCCTCTGCACATCAAGACAAAAAAGATGTTTTCTCAGTGCATGCAATGCTTTGACAATACAAATAGTATACTTTTCAATTTTACACCGAAGTACAGAGTGCAAACCTAATGGAAACACTTTAGGTTAACTTCCCACATGGTTATGTTTAGTTTGAAAGTTGTTTCATGGCTCTGGTCATCAAGGCAAAAAAGTTGCTATCTCAGTTGATAAAGTGCTCTGATATCAAAGTAGCATACATTTCAATTTTACACCAAAGTGCTTAAAGCAAACCTAATGGAAACACCTTAAGTTAACTTTCCACATGATTATGAATAGTTTGAAAGTTGTTTCATGGCTCTGGTTATCAAGACAAAAAAGTTGCTATCTCAGTGAATACAATGCTCTGACATTAAAGTAGTATACATTTCAATTTTCCACCAAACTGCAGAGTGCAAAACAGATGGAAACATTTTAAGTTAACTTCCCACTTGTTTCTGAGTTGTTTGAAAGTTGTTTCATTCCTCTGCACATCAAGACAAAAAAGATGTTTTCTCAGTGCATGCAATGCTTTGACAATACAAATACTATACATTGCAATTTTACACCAAACTACTTAAAGTAAACCTAAAGGAAACAGCTTAAGTTAAGTTTCCGCATGATTATGAGTAGTTTGAAAGTTGTTTCATGGCTCTCGTCATCAAGACAAAAAAGTTGCTATCTCAGTGCCTACAATGCTCTCACATTAAAGTAGTATACATTTCAATTTTCCACCAAAGTGCAGAGTGCAAACCAGATGGAAACTTTTAAGTTAACTTCCCACTTGTTTCTGAGTTGTTTGAAAGTTGTTTCATTCATCTGCACATCAAGACAAAAAAGATGTTTCCTCAGTGCATACAATGCTTTGACAATACAAATATTATACATTTCAATTTTACACCAAAGCACTTACTGCAAAGCTAATGAAAACACATTAGGTTAACTTACCACATGATTATGAGTAGTTTGAAAGTTGTTTGATGGCTCTGGTCATCAAGACAAAAAAGTTGCTATCTCAGTGCATACAGCGCTCTGACATTAAAGTAGTATACATTTCAATTTTACACCAAAGTTCTTACTGCAAACCAGTTTGAAACATATTAAGTTTACTTCCCACTTGTTTCTGAGTTGTTTGAAAGTTGTTTCATTCCTCTGCACATCAAGACAAAAAAGATGTTTTCTCAGTACATGCAATGCTTTGACAATACAAATAGTATACATTTCTATTTTACACCAAAGCACTTAAAGCAAACCTAATGGAAACACCTTAGGTTAACTTTCCACATGATTATCAGTAGTTTGTAAGTTGTTTCATGGCTCTGGTAATCAGGACAAAAAAGTTGCTATCTCAGGTTATACAATGCTCTTAGATTTCAGTAGTATACATTTCAATTTTACACCAAAGTGCAGAGTGCAAACCAGTTGGAAACATATTAAGTTTACTTCCCACTTGTTTCTGAGTTGTTTGAAATTTGTTTCATTCCTCTGCACATCAAGACAAAAAAGATGTTTTCTCAGTGCATGCAATGCTTTGACAATACAAATAGTATAAATTGCAATTTTACACCAAACTACTTAAAGTAAACCTAATGGAAACAGCTTAAGTTAAGTTTCCACATGATTATGAGTAGTTTGAAAGTTGTTTCATGGCTCTGGTCATCAAGACAAAAAAGTTGCTATCTCAGTGCCTACAATGCTCTGACATTAAAGTAGTTTACATTTCAATTTTACACCAAAGTACTTACTGCAAACCTGTTGGAAACATTTTCAGTTTACTTCCCACTTGTTTCTGAGTTGTTTGAAAGTTGTTTCCTTCCTCTGCACATCAAGACAAAAAACATGTTTTCTCAGTGCATGCAATGCTTTGACAATACAAATAGTATACATTTCAATTTTACACCAAAGAACAGAGTGCAAACCTAATGGAAACACTTTAGGTTAACTTCCCACATGGTTATGAGTAGTTTGAAAGTTGTTTCATGGCTCTGGTCTTCAAGGCAAAAAAGTTGCTATCTCAGTTGATAAAGTGCTCTGATATCAAAGTAGCATACATTTCAATTTTACACCAAAGTGCTTAAAGCAAACCTAATGGAAACACCTTAAGTTAACTTACCACATGATTATGAATAGTTTGAAAGTTGTTTCATGGCTCTGGTCATCAAGACAAAAAAGTTGCTATCTCAGTGCATACAATTCTCTGACATTAAAGTAGTATACATTTCAATTTTACACCAAAGTGCAGACTGCAAACCAGAAGGAAACATTTTAAGTTCACTTCCCACTTGTTTCTGAGTTGTTTGAAAGCTGTTTCATTCCTCTGCACATCAAGACAAAAAAGATGTTTTCTCAGTGCATACAATGCTTTGACAATACAAATAGCATACATTTCAATTTTACACCAAAGTACAGAGTGCAAACTTAATGGAAACACTTTAGGTTAACTTCCCACATGGTTATGAGTAGTTTGAAAGTTGTTTCATGGCTCTGGTCATCAAGGCAAAAAAGTTGCTGCCTCAGTGCATAGAGTGCTCTGACATTAAAGTAGTATACATTTCAATTTTACGCCAAAGTGCTTACTGCAAACCTGATGGAAACATTTTAAGTTTACTTCCCACTTGTTTCGAAGTTGTTTGAAAGTGATTTCATTCCTCTGCACATCAAGACAAAAAAGATGTTTTCTCTGTGCATACAATGCTTTGACAATACAAATAGTATACATTTCAATTTTACACCAAAGTTCTTACTGCAAACCAGTTGCAAACATATTAAGTTTACTTCCCACTTGTTTCTGAGTTGTTTGAAAGTTGTTTCATTCCTCTGCACATCAAGACAAAAAAGATGTTTTCTCAGTACATGCAATGCTTTGACAATACAAATAGTATACATTTCAATTTTACACCAAAGTACAGAGTGCAAACTTAATGGAAACACTTTAGGTTAACTTCCCACAGGTTATGAGTAGTTTGAAAGTTGTTTCATGGCTCTGGTCATCAGGACAAAAAAGTTGCTATCTTAGGTCATACAATGCTCTTAGATTTCAGTAGTACACATTTCAATTTTACACCAAACTACAGAGTGCAAACCAGTTGGAAACATATTAAGTTTACTTCCCACTTGTTTCTGAGTTGTTTGAAAGTTGTTTCATTCCTCTGCACATCAAGACAAAAAAGATGTTTTCTCAGTGCATGCAAAGCTTTGACAATACAAATAGTATACATTGCAATTTTACACCAAAGCACTTAAAGCAAACCTAATGGAAACACCTTAGGTTAACTTTCCACATGATTATCAGTAGTTTGTAAGTTGTTTCATGGCTCTGGTAATCAGGACAAAAAAGTTGCTATCTCAGGTCATACAATGCTCTTAGATTTCAGTAGTATACATTTCAATTTTACACCAAAGTGCAGAGTGCAAACCAGTTGGAAACATATTAAGTTTACTTCCCACTTGTTTCTGAGTTGTTTGAAAGTTGTTTCATTCCTCTGCACATCAAGACGAAAAAGATGTTTTCTCAGTGCATGCAATGCTTTGACAATACAAATACTATACATTGCAATTTTACACCAAACTACTTAAAGTAAACCTAATGGAAACAGCTTAAGTTAAGTTTCCACATGATTATGAGTAGTTTGAAAGTTGTTTCATGGCTCTGGTCATCAAGACAAAAAAGTTGCTATCTCAGTGCCTACAATGCTCTGACATTAAAGTAGTTTACATTTCAATTTTACACCAAAGTACTTACTGCAAACCTGTTGGAAACATTTTCAGTTTACTTCCCACTTGTTTCTGAGTTGTTTGAAAGTTGTTTCCTTCCTCTGCACATCAAGACAAAAAAGATGTTTTCTCAGTGCATGCAATGCTTTGACAATACAAATAGTATACATTTCAATTTTACACCAAAGAACAGAGTGCAAACCTAATGGAAACACTTTAGGTTAACTTCCCACATGGTTATGAGTAGTTTGAAAGTTGTTTCATGGCTCTGGTCTTCAAGGCAAAAAAGTTGCTATCTCAGTTGATAAAGTGCTCTGATATCAAAGTAGCATACATTGCAATTTTACACCAAACTACTTAAAGTAAACCTAATGGAAACAGCTTAAGTTAAGTTTCCACATGATTATGAGTAGTTTGAAAGTTGTTTCATGGCTCTCGTCATCAAGACAAAAAAGTTGCTATCTCAGTGCCTACAATGCTCTGACATTAAAGTAGTTTACATTTCAATTTTACACCAAAGTACTTACTGCAAACCTGTTGGAAACATTTTCAGTTTACTTCCCACTTGTTTCTGAGTTGTTTGAAAGTTGTTTCCTTCCTCTGCACATCAAGACAAAAAAGATGTTTTCTCAGTGCATGCAAAGCTTTGACAATACAAATAGTATACATTTCAATTTTACACCAAAGAACAGAGTGCAAACCTAATGGAAACACTTTAGGTTAACTTCCCACATGGTTATGAGTAGTTTGAAAGTTGTTTCATGGCTCTGGTCTTCAAGGCAAAAAAGTTGCTATCTCAGTTGATAAAGTGCTCTGATATCAAAGTAGCATACATTTCAATTTTACACCAAAGTGCTTAAAGCAAACCTAATGGAAACACCTTAAGTTAACTTACCACATGATTATGAATAGTTTGAAAGTTGTTTCATGGCTTTGGTCATCAAGACAAAAAAGTTGCTATCTCAGTGCATACAATTCTCTGACATTAAAGTAGTATACATTTCAATTTTACACCAAAGTGCAGACTGCAAACCAGAAGGAAACATTTTAAGTTCACTTCCCACTTGTTTCTGAGTTATTTGAAAGCTGTTTCATTCCTCTGCACATCAAGACAAAAAAGATGTTTTCTCAGTGCATACAATGCTTTGACAATACAAATAGCATACATTTCAATTTTACACCAAAGTACAGAGTGCAAACTTAATGGAAACACTTTAGGTTAACTTCCCACATGGTTATGAGTAGTTTGAAAGTTGTTTCATGGCTCTGGTCATCAAGGCAAAAAAGTTGCTGCCTCAGTGCATAGAGTGCTCTGACATTAAAGTAGTATACATTTCAATTTTACGCCAAAGTGCTTACTGCAAACCTGATGGAAACATTTTAAGTTTACTTCCCACTTGTTTCGAAGTTGTTTGAAAGTGATTTCATTCCTCTGCACATCAAGACAAAAAAGATGTTTTCTCTGTGCATACAATGCTTTGACAATACAAATAGTATACATTTCAATTTTACACCAAAGTACTTAAAGCAAACCTAATGGAAACACCTTAGGTTAACTTTCCACATGATTATCAGTAGTTTGAAAGTTGTTTCATGGCTCTGGTCATCAGGACAAAAAAGTTGCTATCTCAGTGCATACAATGCTCTGACATTAAAGTAGTTTACATTTCAATTTTACACCAAAGCACTTACTGCAAACCTGTTGGAAACATTTTCAGTTTACTTCCCACTTGTTTCTGAGTTGTTTGAAAGTTGTTTCCTTCCTTTGCACATCAAGACAAAAAAGATGTTTTCTCAGTGCATGCAATTCTTTGACAATACAAATAGTATACATTTCAATTTTATACCAAAGTACAGAGTGCAAACCTAATGGAAACACTTTAGGTTAACTTCCCACATGGTTATGAGTAGTTTGAAAGTTGTTTCATGGCTCTGGTCATCAAGACAAAAAAGTTGCTATCTCAGTGAATACAATGCTCTGACATTAAAGTAGTATACATTTCAATTTTCCACCAAAGTGCAGAGTGCAAAAGAGATGGAAACATTTTAAGCTTACTTCCCACTTCTTTCTGAGTTGTTTGAAAGTTGTTTCATTCCTCTGCACATCAAGACAAAAAGGATGTTTTCTCAGCGCATGCAATGCTTTGACAATACAAACAGTATACATTGCAATTTTACACCAAAATACTTAAAGTAAACCTAATGGAAACATCTTAAGTTAACTTTCCAGATGATTATGAGTAGTTTGAAAGTTGTTTCATGGCTCTGGTCATCAAGACAAAAAAGTTGCTATCTCGGTGCATACAGTGCTCTGACATTAAAGGAGTATACATTTCAATTTTACACCAAAGTGCAGAGTGCAAACCAGTTGGAAACATATTAAGTTTACTTCCCACTTGTTTCTGAGTTGTTTGAAAGTTGCTTCAGTCCTCTGCACATCAAGACAAAAAAGATGTTTTCTCAGTGCATGCAATGCTTTGACAATACAAATACTATACATTGCAATTTTACACCAAACTACTTAAAGTAAACCTAATGGAAACAGCTTAAGTTAAGTTTCCACATGATTATGAGTAGTTTGAAAGTTGTTTCATGGCTCTCGTCATCAAGACAAAAAAGTTGCTATCTCATTTCCTACAATGCTCTCACATTAAAGTAGTATACATTTCAATTTTCCACCAAAGTGCAGAGTGCAAACCAGTTGCAAACATATTAAGTTTACTTCCCACTTGTTTCTGAGTTGTTTGAAAGTTGTTTCATTCCTCTGCACATCAAGACAAAAAAGATGTTTTCTCAGTACATGCAATGCTTTGACAATACAAATAGTATACATTTCAATTTTACACCAAAGTACAGAGTGCAAACTTAATGGAAACACTTTAGGTTAACTTCCCACATGGTTATGAGTAGTTTGAAAGTTGTTTCATGGCTCTGGTAATCAGGACAAAAAAGTTGCTATCTCAGGTCATACAATGCTCTTAGATTTTAGTAGTATACATTTCAATTTTACACCAAAGTACTTACTGCAAACCTGTTGGAAACATTTTCAGTTTACTTCCCACTTGTTTCTGAGTTGTTTGAAAGTTGTTTCCTTCCTCTGCACATCAAGACAAAAAAGATGTTTTCTCAGTGCATGCAATGCTTTGACAATACAAATAGTATACATTTCAATTTTACACCAAAGTACAGAGTGCAAACCTAATGGAAACACTTTAGGTTAACTTCCCACATGGTTATGTTTAGTTTGAAAGTTGTTTCATGGCTCTGGTCATCAAGGCAAAAAAGTTGCTATCTCAGTTGATAAAGTGCTCTGATATCAAAGTAGCATACATTTCAATTTTACACCAAAGTGCTTAAAGCAAACCTAATGGAAACACCTTAAGTTAACTTTCCACATGATTATGAATAGTTTGAAAGTTGTTTCATGGCTCTGGTTATCAAGACAAAAAAGTTGCTATCTCAGTGAATACAATGCTCTGACATTAAAGTAGTATACATTTCAATTTTCCACCAAACTGCAGAGTGCAAAACAGATGGAAACATTTTAAGTTAACTTCCCACTTGTTTCTGAGTTGTTTGAAAGTTGTTTCATTCCTCTGCACATCAAGACAAAAAAGATGTTTTCTCAGTGCATGCAATGCTTTGACAATACAAATACTATACATTGCAATTTTACACCAAACTACTTAAAGTAAACCTAAAGGAAACAGCTTAAGTTAAGTTTGCGCATGATTATGAGTAGTTTGAAAGTTGTTTCATGGCTCTCGTCATCAAGACAAAAAAGTTGCTATCTCAGTGCCTACAATGCTCTCACATTAAAGTAGTATACATTTCAATTTTCCACCAAAGTGCAGAGTGCAAACCAGATGGAAACTTTTTAAGTTAACTTCCCACTTGTTTCTGAGTTGTTTGAAAGTTGTTTCATTCATCTGCACATCAAGACAAAAAAGATGTTTTCTCAGTGCATACAATGCTTTGACAATACAAATATTATACATTTCAATTTTACACCAAAGCACTTACTGCAAAAATAATGAAAACACATTAGGTTAATTTACCACATGATTATGAGTAGTTTGAAAGTTGTTTGATGGCTCTGGTCATCAAGACAAAAAAGTTGCTATCTCAGTGCATACAGCGCTCTGACATTAAAGTAGTATACATTTCAATTTTACACCAAAGTTCTTACTGCAAACCAGTTTGAAACATATTAAGTTTACTTCCCACTTGTTTCTGAGTTGTTTGAAAGTTGTTTCATTCCTCTGCACATCAAGACAAAAAAGATGTTTTCTCAGTACATGCAATGCTTTGACAATACAAATAGTATACATTTCTATTTTACACCAAAGCACTTAAAGCAAACCTAATGGAAACACCTTAGGTTAACTTTCCACATGATTATCAGTAGTTTGTAAGTTGTTTCATGGCTCTGGTAATCAGGACAAAAAAGTTGCTATCTCAGGTTATACAATGCTCTTAGATTTCAGTAGTATACATTTCAATTTTACACCAAAGTGCAGAGTGCAAACCAGTTGGAAACATATTAAGTTTACTTCCCACTTGTTTCTGAGTTGTTTGAAATTTGTTTCATTCCTCTGCACATCAAGACAAAAAAGATGTTTTCTCAGTGCATGCAATGCTTTGACAATACAAATAGTATAAATGGCAATTTTACACCAAACTACTTAAAGTAAACCTAATGGAAACAGCTTAAGTTAAGTTTCCACATGATTATGAGTAGTTTGAAAGTTGTTTCATGGCTCTGGTCATCAAGACAAAAAAGTTGCTATCTCAGTGCCTACAATGCTCTGACATTAAAGTAGTTTACATTTCAATTTTACACCAAAGTACTTACTGCAAACCTGTTGGAAACATTTTCAGTTTACTTCCCACTTGTTTCTGAGTTGTTTGAAAGTTGTTTCCTTCCTCTGCACATCAAGACAAAAAACATGTTTTCTCAGTGCATGCAATGCTTTGACAATACAAATAGTATACATTTCAATTTTACACCAAAGAACAGAGTGCAAACCTAATGGAAACACTTTAGGTTAACTTCCCACATGGTTATGAGTAGTTTGAAAGTTGTTTCATGGCTCTGGTCTTCAAGGCAAAAAAGTTGCTATCTCAGTTGATAAAGTGCTCTGATATCAAAGTAGCATACATTTCAATTTTACACCAAAGTGCTTAAAGCAAACCTAATGGAAACACCTTAAGTTAACTTACCACATGATTATGAATAGTTTGAAAGTTGTTTCATGGCTCTGGTCATCAAGACAAAAAAGTTGCTATCTCAGTGCATACAATTCTCTGACATTAAAGTAGTATACATTTCAATTTTACACCAAAGTGCAGACTGCAAACCAGAAGGAAACATTTTAAGTTCACTTCCCACTTGTTTCTGAGTTGTTTGAAAGCTGTTTCATTCCTCTGCACATCAAGACAAAAAAGATGTTTTCTCAGTGCATACAATGCTTTGACAAAACAAATAGTATACATTTCAATTTTACACCAAAGTACAGAGTGCAAACTTAATGGAAACACTTTAGGTTAACTTCCCACATGGTTATGAGTAGTTTGAAAGTTGTTTCATGGCTCTGGTCATCAAGGCAAAAAAGTTGCTGCCTCAGTGCATAGAGTGCTCTGACATTAAAGTAGTATACATTTCAATTTTACGCCAAAGTGCTTACTGCAAACCTGATGGAAACATTTTAAGTTTACTTCCCACTTGTTTCGAAGTTGTTTGAAAGTGATTTCATTCCTCTGCACATCAAGACAAAAAAGATGTTTTCTCTGTGCATACAATGCTTTGACAATACAAATAGTATACATTTCAATTTTACACCAAAGTACTTAAAGCAAACCTAATGGAAACACCTTAGGTTAACTTTCCACATGATTATCAGTAGTTTGAAAGTTGTTTCATGGCTCTGGTCATCAGGACAAAAAAGTTGCTATCTCAGTGCATACAATGCTCTGACATTAAAGTAGTTTACATTTCAATTTTACACCAAAGCACTTACTGCAAACCTGTTGGAAACATTTTCAGTTTACTTCCCACTTGTTTCTGAGTTGTTTGAAAGTTGTTTCCTTCCTCTGCACATCAAGACAAAAAAGATGTTTTCTCAGTGCATGCAATTCTTTGACAATACAAATAGTATACATTTCAATTTTATACCAAAGTACAGAGTGCAAACCTAATGGAAACACTTTAGGTTAACTTCCCACATGGTTATGAGTAGTTTGAAAGTTGTTTCATGGCTCTGGTCATCAAGGCAAAAAAGTTGCTATCTCAGTTGATAAAGTGCTCTGACATCAAAGTAGCATACATTTCAATTTTACACCAAAGTGCTCAAAGGAAGCCTAATGGAAACACCTTAAGTTAACTTTCCACATGATTATGAATAGTTTGAAAGTTGTTTCATGGCTCTGGTTATCAAGACAAAAAAGTTGCTATCTCAGTGAATACAATGCTCTGACATTAAAGTAGTATACATTTCAATTTTCCACCAAAGTGCAGAGTGCAAAACAGATGGAAACATTTTAAGTTTACTTCCCACTTCTTTCTGAGTTGTTCGAAAGTTGTTTCATTCCTCTGCACATCAAGACAAAAAGGATGTTTTCTCAGTGCATGCAATGCTTTGACAATACAAATAGAATACATTGCAATTTTACACCAAACTACTTAAAGTAAACCTAATGGAAACATCTTAAGTTAACTTTCCACATGATTATGAGTAGTTTGAAAGTTGTTTCATGGCTCTGGTCATCAAGACAAAAAAGTTGCTATCTCAGTGCATACAGTGCTCTGACATTAAAGTAGTATACATTTCAATTTTACACCAAAGTTCTTACTGCAAACCAGTTGCAAACATATTAAGTTTACTTCCCACTTGTTTCTGAGTTGTTTGAAAGTTGTTTCATTCCTCTGCACATCAAGACAAAAAAGATGTTTTCTCAGTACATGCAATGCTTTGACAATACAAATAGTATACATTTCAATTTTACACCAAAGTACAGAGTGCAAACTTAATGGAAACACTTTAGGTTAACTTCCCACAGGTTATGAGTAGTTTGAAAGTTGTTTCATGGCTCTGGTCATCAGGACAAAAAAGTTGCTATCTTAGGTCATACAATGCTCTTAGATTTCAGTAGTACACATTTCAATTTTACACCAAACTACAGAGTGCAAACCAGTTGGAAACATATTAAGTTTACTTCCCACTTGTTTCTGAGTTGTTTGAAAGTTGTTTCATTCCTCTGCACATCAAGACAAAAAAGATGTTTTCTCAGTGCATGCAAAGCTTTGACAATACAAATAGTATACATTGCAATTTTACACCAAAGCACTTAAAGCAAACCTAATGGAAACACCTTAGGTTAACTTTCCACATGATTATCAGTAGTTTGTAAGTTGTTTCATGGCTCTGGTAATCAGGACAAAAAAGTTGCTATCTCAGGTCATACAATGCTCTTAGATTTCAGTAGTATACATTTCAATTTTACACCAAAGTGCAGAGTGCAAACCGGTTGGAAACATATTAAGTTTACTTCCCACTTGTTTCTGAGTTGTTTGAAAGTTGTTTCATTCCTCTGCACATCAAGACAAAAAAGATGTTTTCTCAGTGCATGCAATGCTTTGACAATACAAATACTATACATTGCAATTTTACACCAAACTACTTAAAGTAAACCTAATGGAAACAGCTTAAGTTAAGTTTCCACATGATTATGAGTAGTTTGAAAGTTGTTTCATGGCTCTCGTCATCAAGACAAAAAAGTTGCTATCTCAGTGCCTACAATGCTCTGACATTAAAGTAGTTTACATTTCAATTTTACACCAAAGTACTTACTGCAAACCTGTTGGAAACATTTTCAGTTTACTTCCCACTTGTTTCTGAGTTGTTTGAAAGTTGTTTCCTTCCTCTGCACATCAAGACAAAAAAGATGTTTTCTCAGTGCATGCAATGCTTTGACAATACAAATAGTATACATTTCAATTTTACACCAAAGAACAGAGTGCAAACCTAATGGAAACACTTTAGGTTAACTTCCCACATGGTTATGAGTAGTTTGAAAGTTGTTTCATGGCTCTGGTCTTCAAGGCAAAAAAGTTGCTATCTCAGTTGATAAAGTGCTCTGATATCAAAGTAGCATACATTGCAATTTTACACCAAACTACTTAAAGTAAACCTAATGGAAACAGCTTAAGTTAAGTTTCCACATGATTATGAGTAGTTTGAAAGTTGTTTCATGGCTCTGGTCATCAAGACAAAAAAGTTGCTATCTCAGTGCCTACAATGCTCTGACATTAAAGTAGTTTACATTTCAATTTTACACCAAAGTACTTACTGCAAACCTGTTGGAAACATTTTCAGTTTACTTCCCACTTGTTTCTGAGTTGTTTGAAAGTTGTTTCCTTCCTCTGCACATCAAGACAAAAAAGATGTTTTCTCAGTGCATGCAATGCTTTGACAATACAAATAGTATACATTTCAATTTTACACCAAAGAACAGAGTGCAAACCTAATGGAAACACTTTAGGTTAACTTCCCACATGGTTATGAGTAGTTTGAAAGTTGTTTCATGGCTCTGGTCTTCAAGGCAAAAAAGTTGCTATCTCAGTTGATAAAGTGCTCTGATATCAAAGTAGCATACATTTCAATTTTACACCAAAGTGCTTAAAGCAAACCTAATGGAAACACCTTAAGTTAACTTACCACATGATTATGAATAGTTTGAAAGTTGTTTCATGGCTCTGGTCATCAAGACAAAAAAGTTGCTATCTCAGTGCATACAATTCTCTGACATTAAAGTAGTATACATTTCAATTTTACACCAAAGTGCAGACTGCAAACCAGAAGGAAACATTTTAAGTTCACTTCCCACTTGTTTCTGAGTTGTTTGAAAGCTGTTTCATTCCTCTGCACATCAAGACAAAAAAGATGTTTTCTCAGTGCATACAATGCTTTGACAATACAAATAGCATACATTTCAATTTTACACCAAAGTACAGAGTGCAAACTTAATGGAAACACTTTAGGTTACCTTCCCACATGGTTATGAGTAGTTTGAAAGTTGTTTCATGGCTCTGGTCATCAAGGCAAAAAAGTTGCTGCCTCAGTGCATAGAGTGCTCTGACATTAAAGTAGTATACATTTCAATTTTACGCCAAAGTACTTACTGCAAACCTGTTGGAAACATTTTCAGTTTACTTCCCACTTGTTTCTGAGTTGTTTGAAAGTTGTTTCCTTCCTCTGCACATCAAGACAAAAAAGATGTTTTCTCAGTGCATGCAATGCTTTGACAATACAAATAGTATACATTTCAATTTTACACCAAAGAACAGAGTGCAAACCTAATGGAAACACTTTAGGTTAACTTCCCACATGGTTATGAGTAGTTTGAAAGTTGTTTCATGGCTCTGGTCTTCAAGGCAAAAAAGTTGCTATCTCAGTTGATAAAGTGCTCTGATATCAAAGTAGCATACATTTCAATTTTACACCAAAGTGCTTAAAGCAAACCTAATGGAAACACCTTAAGTTAACTTACCACATGATTATGAATAGTTTGAAAGTTGTTTCATGGCTCTGGTCATCAAGACAAAAAAGTTGCTATCTCAGTGCATACAATTCTCTGACATTAAAGTAGTATACATTTCAATTTTACACCAAAGTGCAGACTGCAAACCAGAAGGAAACATTTTAAGTTCACTTCCCACTTGTTTCTGAGTTGTTTGAAAGCTGTTTCATTCCTCTGCACATCAAGACAAAAAAGATGTTTTCTCAGTGCATACAATGCTTTGACAATACAAATAGCATACATTTCAATTTTACACCAAAGTACAGAGTGCAAACTTAATGGAAACACTTTAGGTTACCTTCCCACATGGTTATGAGTAGTTTGAAAGTTGTTTCATGGCTCTGGTCATCAAGGCAAAAAAGTTGCTGCCTCAGTGCATAGAGTGCTCTGACATTAAAGTAGTATACATTTCAATTTTACGCCAAAGTGCTTACTGCAAACCTGATGGAAACATTTTAAGTTTACTTCCCACTTGTTTCGAAGTTGTTTGAAAGTGATTTCATTCCTCTGCACATCAAGACAAAAAAGATGTTTTCTCTGTGCATACAATGCTTTGACAATACAAATAGTATACATTTCAATTTTACACCAAAGTTCTTACTGCAAACCAGTTGCAAACATATTAAGTTTACTTCCCACTTGTTTCTGAGTTGTTTGAAAGTTGTTTCATTCCTCTGCACATCAAGACAAAAAAGATGTTTTCTCAGTACATGCAATGCTTTGACAATACAAATAGTATACATTTCAATTTTACACCAAAGTACAGAGTGCAAACTTAATGGAAACACTTTAGGTTAACTTCCCACAGGTTATGAGTAGTTTGAAAGTTGTTTCATGGCTCTGGTCATCAGGACAAAAAAGTTGCTATCTTAGGTCATACAATGCTCTTAGATTTCAGTAGTACACATTTCAATTTTACACCAAACTACAGAGTGCAAACCAGTTGGAAACATATTAAGTTTACTTCCCACTTGTTTCTGAGTTGTTTGAAAGTTGTTTCATTCCTCTGCACATCAAGACAAAAAAGATGTTTTCTCAGTGCATGCAAAGCTTTGACAATACAAATAGTATACATTGCAATTTTACACCAAAGCACTTAAAGCAAACCTAATGGAAACACCTTAGGTTAACTTTCCACATGATTATCAGTAGTTTGTAAGTTGTTTCATGGCTCTGGTAATCAGGACAAAAAAGTTGCTATCTCAGGTCATACAATGCTCTTAGATTTCAGTAGTATACATTTCAATTTTACACCAAAGTGCAGAGTGCAAACCAGTTGGAAACATATTAAGTTTACTTCCCACTTGTTTCTGAGTTGTTTGAAAGTTGTTTCATTCCTCTGCACATCAAGACAAAAAAGATGTTTTCTCAGTGCATGCAATGCTTTGACAATACAAATACTATACATTGCAATTTTACACCAAACTACTTAAAGTAAACCTAATGGAAACAGCTTAAGTTAAGTTTCCACATGATTATGAGTAGTTTGAAAGTTGTTTCATGGCTCTCGTCATCAAGACAAAAAAGTTGCTATCTCAGTGCCTACAATGCTCTGACATTAAAGTAGTTTACATTTCAATTTTACACCAAAGTACTTACTGCAAACCTGTTGGAAACATTTTCAGTTTACTTCCCACTTGTTTCTGAGTTGTTTGAAAGTTGTTTCCTTCCTCTGCACATCAAGACAAAAAAGATGTTTTCTCAGTGCATGCAATGCTTTGACAATACAAATAGTATACATTTCAATTTTACACCAAAGAACAGAGTGCAAACCTAATGGAAACACTTTAGGTTAACTTCCCACATGGTTATGAGTAGTTTGAAAGTTGTTTCATGGCTCTGGTCTTCAAGGCAAAAAAGTTGCTATCTCAGTTGATAAAGTGCTCTGATATCAAAGTAGCATACATTGCAATTTTACACCAAACTACTTAAAGTAAACCTAATGGAAACAGCTTAAGTTAAGTTTCCACATGATTATGAGTAGTTTGAAAGTTGTTTCATGGCTCTCGTCATCAAGACAAAAAAGTTGCTATCTCAGTGCCTACAATGCTCTGACATTAAAGTAGTTTACATTTCAATTTTACACCAAAGTACTTACTGCAAACCTGTTGGAAACATTTTCAGTTTACTTCCCACTTGTTTCTGAGTTGTTTGAAAGTTGTTTCCTTCCTCTGCACATCAAGACAAAAAAGATGTTTTCTCAGTGCATGCAATGCTTTGACAATACAAATAGTATACATTTCAATTTTACACCAAAGAACAGAGTGCAAACCTAATGGAAACACTTTAGGTTAACTTCCCACATGGTTATGAGTAGTTTGAAAGTTGTTTCATGGCTCTGGTCTTCAAGGCAAAAAAGTTGCTATCTCAGTTGATAAAGTGCTCTGATATCAAAGTAGCATACATTTCAATTTTACACCAAAGTGCTTAAAGCAAACCTAATGGAAACACCTTAAGTTAACTTACCACATGATTATGAATAGTTTGAAAGTTGTTTCATGGCTCTGGTCATCAAGACAAAAAAGTTGCTATCTCAGTGCATACAATTCTCTGACATTAAAGTAGTATACATTTCAATTTTACACCAAAGTGCAGACTGCAAACCAGAAGGAAACATTTTAAGTTCACTTCCCACTTGTTTCTGAGTTGTTTGAAAGCTGTTTCATTCCTCTGCACATCAAGACAAAAAAGATGTTTTCTCAGTGCATACAATGCTTTGACAATACAAATAGCATACATTTCAATTTTACACCAAAGTACAGAGTGCAAACTTAATGGAAACACTTTAGGTTACCTTCCCACATGGTTATGAGTAGTTTGAAAGTTGTTTCATGGCTCTGGTCATCAAGGCAAAAAAGTTGCTGCCTCAGTGCATAGAGTGCTCTGACATTAAAGTAGTATACATTTCAATTTTACGCCAAAGTACTTACTGCAAACCTGTTGGAAACATTTTCAGTTTACTTCCCACTTGTTTCTGAGTTGTTTGAAAGTTGTTTCCTTCCTCTGCACATCAAGACAAAAAAGATGTTTTCTCAGTGCATGCAATGCTTTGACAATACAAATAGTATACATTTCAATTTTACACCAAAGAACAGAGTGCAAACCTAATGGAAACACTTTAGGTTAACTTCCCACATGGTTATGAGTAGTTTGAAAGTTGTTTCATGGCTCTGGTCTTCAAGGCAAAAAAGTTGCTATCTCAGTTGATAAAGTGCTCTGATATCAAAGTAGCATACATTTCAATTTTACACCAAAGTGCTTAAAGCAAACCTAATGGAAACACCTTAAGTTAACTTACCACATGATTATGAATAGTTTGAAAGTTGTTTCATGGCTCTGGTCATCAAGACAAAAAAGTTGCTATCTCAGTGCATACAATTCTCTGACATTAAAGTAGTATACATTTCAATTTTACACCAAAGTGCAGACTGCAAACCAGAAGGAAACATTTTAAGTTCACTTCCCACTTGTTTCTGAGTTGTTTGAAAGCTGTTTCATTCCTCTGCACATCAAGACAAAAAAGATGTTTTCTCAGTGCATACAATGCTTTGACAATACAAATAGCATACATTTCAATTTTACACCAAAGTACAGAGTGCAAACTTAATGGAAACACTTTAGGTTACCTTCCCACATGGTTATGAGTAGTTTGAAAGTTGTTTCATGGCTCTGGTCATCAAGGCAAAAAAGTTGCTGCCTCAGTGCATAGAGTGCTCTGACATTAAAGTAGTATACATTTCAATTTTACGCCAAAGTGCTTACTGCAAACCTGATGGAAACATTTTAAGTTTACTTCCCACTTGTTTCGAAGTTGTTTGAAAGTGATTTCATTCCTCTGCACATCAAGACAAAAAAGATGTTTTCTCTGTGCATACAATGCTTTGACAATACAAATAGTATACATTTCAATTTTACACCAAAGTTCTTACTGCAAACCAGTTGCAAACATATTAAGTTTACTTCCCACTTGTTTCTGAGTTGTTTGAAAGTTGTTTCATTCCTCTGCACATCAAGACAAAAAAGATGTTTTCTCAGTACATGCAATGCTTTGACAATACAAATAGTATACATTTCAATTTTACACCAAAGTACAGAGTGCAAACTTAATGGAAACACTTTAGGTTAACTTCCCACAGGTTATGAGTAGTTTGAAAGTTGTTTCATGGCTCTGGTAATCAGGACAAAAAAGTTGCTATCTCAGGTCATACAATGCTCTTAGATTTCAGTAGTACACATTTCAATTTTACACCAAACTACAGAGTGCAAACCAGTTGGAAACATATTAAGTTTACTTCCCACTAGTTTCTGAGTTGTTTGAAAGTTGTTTCATTCCTCTGCACATCAAGACAAAAAAGATGTTTTCTCAGTGCATGCAAAGCTTTGACAATACAAATAGTATACATTGCAATTTTACACCAAAGCACTTAAAGCAAACCTAATGGAAACACCTTAGGTTAACTTTCCACATGATTATCAGTAGTTTGTAAGTTGTTTCATGGCTCTGGTAATCAGGACAAAAAAGTTGCTATCTCAGGTCATACAATGCTCTTAGATTTCAGTAGTATACATTTCAATTTTACACCAAAGTGCAGAGTGCAAACCAGTTGGAAACATATTAAGTTTACTTCCCACTTGTTTCTGAGTTGTTTGAAAGTTGTTTCATTCCTCTGCACATCAAGACAAAAAAGATGTTTTCTCAGTGCATGCAATGCTTTGACAATACAAATACTATACATTGCAATTTTACACCAAACTACTTAAAGTAAACCTAATGGAAACAGCTTAAGTTAAGTTTCCACATGATTATGAGTAGTTTGAAAGTTGTTTCATGGCTCTGGTCATCAAGACAAAAAAGTTGCTATCTCAGTGCCTACAATGCTCTGACATTAAAGTAGTTTACATTTCAATTTTACACCAAAGTACTTACTGCAAACCTGTTGGAAACATTTTCAGTTTACTTCCCACTTGTTTCTGAGTTGTTTGAAAGTTGTTTCCTTCCTCTGCACATCAAGACAAAAAAGATGTTTTCTCAGTGCATGCAATGCTTTGACAATACAAATAGTATACATTTCAATTTTACACCAAAGAACAGAGTGCAAACCTAATGGAAACACTTTAGGTTAACTTCCCACATGGTTATGAGTAGTTTGAAAGTTGTTTCATGGCTCTGGTCTTCAAGGCAAAAAAGTTGCTATCTCAGTTGATAAAGTGCTCTGATATCAAAGTAGCATACATTTCAATTTTACACCAAAGTGCTTAAAGCAAACCTAATGGAAACACCTTAAGTTAACTTACCACATGATTATGAATAGTTTGAAAGTTGTTTCATGGCTCTGGTCATCAAGACAAAAAAGTTGCTATCTCAGTGCATACAATTCTCTGACATTAAAGTAGTATACATTTCAATTTTACACCAAAGTGCAGACTGCAAACCAGAAGGAAACATTTTAAGTTCACTTCCCACTTGTTTCTGAGTTGTTTGAAAGCTGTTTCATTCCTCTGCACATCAAGACAAAAAAGATGTTTTCTCAGTGCATACAATGCTTTGACAATACTAATAGCATACATTTCAATTTTACACCAAAGTACAGAGTGCAAACTTAATGGAAACACTTTAGGTTAACTTCCCACATGGTTATGAGTAGTTTGAAAGTTGTTTCATGGCTCTGGTCTTCAAGGCAAAAAAGTTGCTATCTCAGTTGATAAAGTGCTCTGATATCAAAGTAGCATACATTGCAATTTTACACCAAACTACTTAAAGTAAACCTAATGGAAACAGCTTAAGTTAAGTTTCCACATGATTATGAGTAGTTTGAAAGTTGTTTCATGGCTCTCGTCATCAAGACAAAAAAGTTGCTATCTCAGTGCCTACAATGCTCTGACATTAAAGTAGTTTACATTTCAATTTTACACCAAAGTACTTACTGCAAACCTGTTGGAAACATTTTCAGTTTACTTCCCACTTGTTTCTGAGTTGTTTGAAAGTTGTTTCCTTCCTCTGCACATCAAGACAAAAAAGATGTTTTCTCAGTGCATGCAATGCTTTGACAATACAAATAGTATACATTTCAATTTTACACCAAAGAACAGAGTGCAAACCTAATGGAAACACTTTAGGTTAACTTCCCACATGGTTATGAGTAGTTTGAAAGTTGTTTCATGGCTCTGGTCTTCAAGGCAAAAAAGTTGCTATCTCAGTTGATAAAGTGCTCTGATATCAAAGTAGCATACATTTCAATTTTACACCAAAGTGCTTAAAGCAAACCTAATGGAAACACCTTAAGTTAACTTACCACATGATTATGAATAGTTTGAAAGTTGTTTCATGGCTCTGGTCATCAAGACAAAAAAGTTGCTATCTCAGTGCATACAATTCTCTGACATTAAAGTAGTATACATTTCAATTTTACACCAAAGTGCAGACTGCAAACCAGAAGGAAACATTTTAAGTTCACTTCCCACTTGTTTCTGAGTTGTTTGAAAGCTGTTTCATTCCTCTGCACATCAAGACAAAAAAGATGTTTTCTCAGTGCATACAATGCTTTGACAATACAAATAGCATACATTTCAATTTTACACCAAAGTACAGAGTGCAAACTTAATGGAAACACTTTAGGTTAACTTCCCACATGGTTATGAGTAGTTTGAAAGTTGTTTCATGGCTCTGGTCATCAAGGCAAAAAAGTTGCTGCCTCAGTGCATAGAGTGCTCTGACATTAAAGTAGTATACATTTCAATTTTACGCCAAAGTGCTTACTGCAAACCTGATGGAAACATTTTAAGTTTACTTCCCACTTGTTTCGAAGTTGTTTGAAAGTGATTTCATTCCTCTGCACATCAAGACAAAAAAGATGTTTTCTCTGTGCATACAATGCTTTGACAATACAAATAGTATACATTTCAATTTTACACCAAAGTACTTAAAGCAAACCTAATGGAAACACCTTAGGTTAACTTTCCACATGATTATCAGTAGTTTGAAAGTTGTTTCATGGCTCTGGTCATCAGGACAAAAAAGTTGCTATCTCAGTGCATACAATGCTCTGACATTAAAGTAGTTTACATTTCAATTTTACACCAAAGCACTTACTGCAAACCTGTTGGAAACATTTTCAGTTTACTTCCCACTTGTTTCTGAGTTGTTTGAAAGTTGTTTCCTTCCTCTGCACATCAAGACAAAAAAGATGTTTTCTCAGTGCATGCAATTCTTTGACAATACAAATAGTATACATTTCAATTTTATACCAAAGTACAGAGTGCAAACCTAATGGAAACACTTTAGGTTAACTTCCCACATGGTTATGAGTAGTTTGAAAGTTGTTTCATGGCTCTGGTCATCAAGGCAAAAAAGTTGCTATCTCAGTTGATAAAGTGCTCTGACATCAAAGTAGCATGCATTTCAATTTTACACCAAAGTGCTTAAAGGAAGCCTAATGGAAACACCTTAATTTAACTTTCCACATGATTATGAATAGTTTGAAAGTTGTTTCATGGCTCTGGTTATCAAGACAAAAAAGTTGCTATCTCAGTGAATACAATGCTCTGACATTAAAGTAGTATACATTTCAATTTTCCACCAAAGTGCAGAGTGCAAAACAGATGGAAACATTTTAAGTTTACTTCCCACTTCTTTCTGAGTTGTTTGAAAGTTGTTTCATTCCTCTGCACATCAAGACAAAAAGGATGTTTTCTCAGTGCATGCAATGCTTTGACAATACAAATAGTATACATTGCAATTTTACACCAAAAACTACTTAAAGTAAACCTAATGGAAACATCTTAAGTTAACTTTCCACATGATTATGAGTAGTTTGAAAGTTGTTTCATGGCTCTGGTCATCAAGGCAAAAAAGTTGCAATCTCAGTGCATACAGTGCTCTGACATTAAATTAGTATAAATTTCAATTTTACACCAAAGTTCTTACTGCAAACCAGTTGCAAACATATTAAGTTTACTTCCCACTTGTTTCTGAGTTGTTTGAAAGTTGTTTCATTCCTCTGCACATCAAGACAAAAAAGATGTTTTCTCAGTACATGCAATGCTTTGACAATACAAATAGTATACATTTCAATTTTACACCAAAGTACAGAGTGCAAACTTAATGCAAACACTTTAGGTTAACTTCCCACAGGTTATGAGTAGTTTGAAAGTTGTTTCATGGCTCTGGTCATCAGGACAAAGAAGTTGCTATCTTAGGTCATACAATGCTCTTAGATTTCAGTAGTATACATTTCAATTTTACACCAAACTACAGAGTGCAAACCAGTTGGAAACATATTAAGTTTACTTCCCACTTGTTTCTGAGTTGTTTGAAAGTTGTTTCATTCCTCTGCACATCAAGACAAAAAAGATGTTTTCTCAGTGCATGCAAAGCTTTGACAATACAAATAGTATTCATTGCAATTTTACACCAAAGCACTTAAAGCAAACCTAATGGAAACACCTTAGGTTAACTTTCCACATGGTTATGAGTAGTTTGAAAGTTGTTTCATGGCTCTGGTCTTCAAGGCAAAAAAGTTGCTATCTCAGTTGATAAAGTGCTCTGATATCAAAGTAGCATACATTGCAATTTAACACCAAACTACTTAAAGTAAACCTAATGGAAACAGCTTAAGTTAAGTTTCCACATGATTATGAGTAGTTTGAAAGTTGTTTCATGGCTCTCGTCATCAAGACAAAAAAGTTGCTATCTCAGTGCCTACAATGCTCTGACATTAAAGTAGTTTACATTTCAATTTTACACCAAAGTACTTACTGCAAACCTGTTGGAAACATTTTCAGTTTACTTCCCACTTGTTTCTGAGTTGTTTGAAAGTTGTTTCCTTCCTCTGCACATCAAGACAAAAAAGATGTTTTCTCAGTGCATGCAATGCTTTGACAATACAAATAGTATACATTTCAATTTTACACCAAAGAACAGAGTGCAAACCTAATGGAAACACTTTAGGTTAACTTCCCACATGGTTATGAGTAGTTTGAAAGTTGTTTCATGGCTCTGGTCTTCAAGGCAAAAAAGTTGCTATCTCAGTTGATAAAGTGCTCTGATATCAAAGTAGCATACATTTCAATTTTACACCAAAGTGCTTAAAGCAAACCTAATGGAAACACCTTAAGTTAACTTACCACATGATTATGAATAGTTTGAAAGTTGTTTCATGGCTCTGGTCATCAAGACAAAAAAGTTGCTATCTCAGTGCATACAATTCTCTGACATTAAAGTAGTATACATTTCAATTTTACACCAAAGTGCAGACTGCAAACCAGAAGGAAACATTTTAAGTTCACTTCCCACTTGTTTCTGAGTTGTTTGAAAGCTGTTTCATTCCTCTGCACATCAAGACAAAAAAGATGTTTTCTCAGTGCATACAATGCTTTGACAATACAAATAGCATACATTTCAATTTTACACCAAAGTACAGAGTGCAAACTTAATGGAAACACTTTAGGTTAACTTCCCACATGGTTATGAGTAGTTTGAAAGTTGTTTCATGGCTCTGGTCATCAAGGCAAAAAAGTTGCTGCCTCAGTGCATAGAGTGCTCTGACATTAAAGTAGTATACATTTCAATTTTACGCCAAAGTGCTTACTGCAAACCTGATGGAAACATTTTAAGTTTACTTCCCACTTGTTTCGAAGTTGTTTGAAAGTGATTTCATTCCTCTGCACATCAAGACAAAAAAGATGTTTTCTCTGTGCATACAATGCTTTGACAATACAAAGAGTATTCATTTCAATTTTACACCAAAGTTCTTACTGCAAACCAGTTGCAAACATATTAAGTTTACTTCCCACTTGTTTCTGAGTTGTTTGAAAGTTGTTTCATTCCTCTGCACATCAAGACAAAAAAGATGTTTTCTCAGTACATGCAATGCTTTGACAATACAAATAGTATACATTTCAATTTTACACCAAAGTACAGAGTGCAAACTTAATGGAAACACTTTAGGTTAACTTCCCACAGGTTATGAGTAGTTTGAAAGTTGTTTCATGGCTCTGGTCATCAGGACAAAAAAGTTGCTATCTTAGGTCATACAATGCTCTTAGATTTCAGTAGTACACATTTCAATTTTACACCAAACTACAGAGTGCAAACCAGTTGGAAACATATTAAGTTTACTTCCCACTTGTTTCTGAGTTGTTTGAAAGTTGTTTCATTCCTCTGCACATCAAGACAAAAAAGATGTTTTCTCAGTGCATGCAAAGCTTTGACAATACAAATAGTATACATTGCAATTTTACACCAAAGCACTTAAAGCAAACCTAATGGAAACACCTTAGGTTAACTTTCCACATGATTATCAGTAGTTTGAAAGTTGTTTCATGGCTCTGGTCATCAGGACAAAAAAGTTGCTATCTCAGTGCATACAATGCTCTGACATTAAAGTAGTTTACATTTCAATTTTACACCAAAGCACTTACTGCAAACCTGTTGGAAACATTTTCAGTTTACTTCCCACTTGTTTCTGAGTTGTTTGAAAGTTGTTTCCTTCCTCTGCACATCAAGACAAAAAAGATGTTTTCTCAGTGCATGCAATTCTTTGACAATACAAATAGTATACATTTCAATTTTATACCAAAGTACAGAGTGCAAACCTAATGGAAACACTTTAGGTTAACTTCCCACATGGTTATGAGTAGTTTGAAAGTTGTTTCATGGCTCTGGTCATCAAGGCAAAAAAGTTGCTATCTCAGTTGATAAAGTGCTCTGACATCAAAGTAGCATGCATTTCAATTTTACACCAAAGTGCTTAAAGGAAGCCTAATGGAAACACCTTAATTTAACTTTCCACATGATTATGAATAGTTTGAAAGTTGTTTCATGGCTCTGGTTATCAAGACAAAAAAGTTGCTATCTCAGTGAATACAATGCTCTGACATTAAAGTAGTATACATTTCAATTTTCCACCAAAGTGCAGAGTGCAAAACAGATGGAAACATTTTAAGTTTACTTCCCACTTCTTTCTGAGTTGTTTGAAAGTTGTTTCATTCCTCTGCACATCAAGACAAAAAGGATGTTTTCTCAGTGCATGCAATGCTTTGACAATACAAATAGTATACATTGCAATTTTACACCAAAAACTACTTAAAGTAAACCTAATGGAAACATCTTAAGTTAACTTTCCACATGATTATGAGTAGTTTGAAAGTTGTTTCATGGCTCTGGTCATCAAGACAAAAAAGTTGCAATCTCAGTGCATACAGTGCTCTGACATTAAATTAGTATAAATTTCAATTTTACACCAAAGTTCTTACTGCAAACCAGTTGCAAACATATTAAGTTTACTTCCCACTTGTTTCTGAGTTGTTTGAAAGTTGTTTCATTCCTCTGCACATCAAGACAAAAAAGATGTTTTCTCAGTACATGCAATGCTTTGACAATACAAATAGTATACATTTCAATTTTACACCAAAGTACAGAGTGCAAACTTAATGGAAACACTTTAGGTTAACTTCCCACAGGTTATGAGTAGTTTGAAAGTTGTTTCATGGCTCTGGTCATCAGGACAAAGAAGTTGCTATCTTAGGTCATACAATGCTCTTAGATTTCAGTAGTATACATTTCAATTTTACACCAAACTACAGAGTGCAAACCAGTTGGAAACATATTAAGTTTACTTCCCACTTGTTTCTGAGTTGTTTGAAAGTTGTTTCATTCCTCTGCACATCAAGACAAAAAAGATGTTTTCTCAGTGCATGCAAAGCTTTGACAATACAAATAGTATACATTGCAATTTTACACCAAAGCACTTAAAGCAAACCTAATGGAAACACCTTAGGTTAACTTTCCACATGATTATCAGTAGTTTGTAAGTTGTTTCATGGCTCTGGTAATCAGGACAAAAAAGTTGCTATCTCAGGTCATACAATGCTCTTAGATTTCAGTAGTATACATTTCAATTTTACACCAAAGTGCAGAGTGCAAACCAGTTGGAAACATATTAAGTTTACTTCCCACTTGTTTCTGAGTTGTTTGAAAGTTGTTTCATTCCGCTGCACATCAAGACAAAAAAGATGTTTTCTCAGTGCATGCAATGCTTTGACAATACAAATACTATACATTGCAATTTTACACCAAACTACTTAAAGTAAACCTAATGGAAACAGCTTAAGTTAAGTTTCCACATGATTATGAGTAGTTTGAAAGTTGTTTCATGGCTCTGGTCATCAAGACAAAAAAGTTGCTATCTCAGTGCCTACAATGCTCTGACATTAAAGTAGTTTACATTTCAATTTTACACCAAAGTACTTACTGCAAACCTGTTGGAAACATTTTCAGTTTACTTCCCACTTGTTTCTGAGTTGTTTGAAAGTTGTTTCATTCCTCTGCACATCAAGACAAAAAAGATGTTTTCTCAGTGCATGCAATGCTTTGACAATACAAATAGTATACATTTCAATTTTACACCAAAGAACAGAGTGCAAACCTAATGGAAACACTTTAGGTTAACTTCCCACATGGTTATGAGTAGTTTGAAAGTTGTTTCATGGCTCTGGTCTTCAAGGCAAAAAAGTTGCTATCTCAGTTGATAAAGTGCTCTGATATCAAAGTAGCATACATTGCAATTTAACACCAAACTACTTAAAGTAAACCTAATGGAAACAGCTTAAGTTAAGTTTCCACATGATTATGAGTAGTTTGAAAGTTGTTTCATGGCTCTCGTCATCAAGACAAAAAAGTTGCTATCTCAGTGCCTACAATGCTCTGACATTAAAGTAGTTTACATTTCAATTTTACACCAAAGTACTTACTGCAAACCTGTTGGAAACATTTTCAGTTTACTTCCCACTTGTTTCTGAGTTGTTTGAAAGTTGTTTCCTTCCTCTGCACATCAAGACAAAAAAGATGTTTTCTCAGTGCATGCAATGCTTTGACAATACAAATAGTATACATTTCAATTTTACACCAAAGAACAGAGTGCAAACCTAATGGAAACACTTTAGGTTAACTTCCCACATGGTTATGAGTAGTTTGAAAGTTGTTTCATGGCTCTGGTCTTCAAGGCAAAAAAGTTGCTATCTCAGTTGATAAAGTGCTCTGATATCAAAGTAGCATACATTTCAATTTTACACCAAAGTGCTTAAAGCAAACCTAATGGAAACACCTTAAGTTAACTTACCACATGATTATGAATAGTTTGAAAGTTGTTTCATGGCTCTGGTCATCAAGACAAAAAAGTTGCTATCTCAGTGCATACAATTCTCTGACATTAAAGTAGTATACATTTCAATTTTACACCAAAGTGCAGACTGCAAACCAGAAGGAAACATTTTAAGTTCACTTCCCACTTGTTTCTGAGTTGTTTGAAAGCTGTTTCATTCCTCTGCACATCAAGACAAAAAAGATGTTTTCTCAGTGCATACAATGCTTTGACAATACAAATAGCATACATTTCAATTTTACACCAAAGTACAGAGTGCAAACTTAATGGAAACACTTTAGGTTAACTTCCCACATGGTTATGAGTAGTTTGAAAGTTGTTTCATGGCTCTGGTTATCAAGGCAAAAAAGTTGCTGCCTCAGTGCATAGAGTGCTCTGACATTAAAGTAGTATACATTTCAATTTTACGCCAAAGTGCTTACTGCAAACCTGATGGAAACATTTTAAGTTTACTTCCCACTTGTTTCGAAGTTGTTTGAAAGTGATTTCATTCCTCTGCACATCAAGACAAAAAAGATGTTTTCTCTGTGCATACAATGCTTTGACAATACAAAGAGTATACATTTCAATTTTACACCAAAGTTCTTACTGCAAACCAGTTGCAAACATATTAAGTTTACTTCCCACTTGTTTCTGAGTTGTTTGAAAGTTGTTTCATTCCTCTGCACATCAAGACAAAAAAGATGTTTTCTCAGTACATGCAATGCTTTGACAATACAAATAGTATACATTTCAATTTTACACCAAAGTACAGAGTGCAAACTTAATGGAAACACTTTAGGTTAACTTCCCACAGGTTATGAGTAGTTTGAAAGTTGTTTCATGGCTCTGGTCATCAGGACAAAAAAGTTGCTATCTTAGGTCATACAATGCTCTTAGATTTCAGTAGTACACATTTCAATTTTACACCAAACTACAGAGTGCAAACCAGTTGGAAACATATTAAGTTTACTTCCCACTTGTTTCTGAGTTGTTTGAAAGTTGTTTCATTCCTCTGCACATCAAGACAAAAAAGATGTTTTCTCAGTGCATGCAAAGCTTTGACAATACAAATAGTATACATTGCAATTTTACACCAAAGCACTTAAAGCAAACCTAATGGAAACACCTTAGGTTAACTTTCCACATGATTATCAGTAGTTTGTAAGTTGTTTCATGGCTCTGGTAATCAGGACAAAAAAGTTGCTATCTCAGGTCATACAATGCTCTTAGATTTCAGTAGTATACATTTCAATTTTACACCAAAGTGCAGAGTGCAAACCAGTTGGAAACATATTAAGTTTACTTCCCACTTGTTTCTGAGTTGTTTGAAAGTTGTTTCATTCCTCTGCACAATAAGACAAAAAAGATGTTTTCTCAGTGCATGCAATGCTTTGACAATACAAATACTATACATTGCAATTTTACACCAAACTACTTAAAGTAAACCTAATGGAAACAGCTTAAGTTAAGTTTCCACATGATTATGAGTAGTTTGAAAGTTGTTTCATGGCTCTGGTCATCAAGACAAAAAAGTTGCTATCTCAGTGCCTACAATGCTCTGACATTAAAGTAGTTTACATTTCAATTTTACACCAAAGTACTTACTGCAAACCTGTTGGAAACATTTTCAGTTTACTTCCCACTTGTTTCTGAGTTGTTTGAAAGTTGTTTCCTTCCTCTGCACATCAAGACAAAAAAGATGTTTTCTCAGTGCATGCAATGCTTTGACAATACAAATAGTATACATTTCAATTTTACACCAAAGAACAGAGTGCAAACCTAATGGAAACACTTTAGGTTAACTTCCCACATGGTTATGAGTAGTTTGAAAGTTGTTTCATGGCTCTGGTCTTCAAGGCAAAAAAGTTGCTATCTCAGTTGATAAAGTGCTCTGATATCAAAGTAGCATACATTGCAATTTTACACCAAACTACTTAAAGTAAACCTAATGGAAACAGCTTAAGTTAAGTTTCCACATGATTATGAGTAGTTTGAAAGTTGTTTCATGGCTCTCGTCATCAAGACAAAAAAGTTGCTATCTCAGTGCCTACAATGCTCTGACATTAAAGTAGTTTACATTTCAATTTTACACCAAAGTACTTACTGCAAACCTGTTGGAAACATTTTCAGTTTACTTCCCACTTGTTTCTGAGTTGTTTGAAAGTTGTTTCCTTCCTCTGCACATCAAGACAAAAAAGATGTTTTCTCAGTGCATGCAATGCTTTGACAATACAAATAGTATACATTTCAATTTTACACCAAAGAACAGAGTGCAAACCTAATGGAAACACTTTAGGTTAACTTCCCACATGGTTATGAGTAGTTTGAAAGTTGTTTCATGGCTCTGGTCTTCAAGGCAAAAAAGTTGCTATCTCAGTTGATAAAGTGTTCTGATTCAAAGTAGCATACATTTCAATTTTACACCAAAGTGCTTAAAGCAAACCTAATGGAAACACCTTAAGTTAACTTACCACATGATTATGAATAGTTTGAAAGTTGTTTCATGGCTCTGGTCATCAAGACAAAAAAGTTGCTATCTCAGTGCATACAATTCTCTGACATTAAAGTAGTATACATTTCAATTTTACACCAAAGTGCAGACTGCAAACCAGAAGGAAACATTTTAAGTTCACTTCCCACTTGTTTCTGAGTTGTTTGAAAGCTGTTTCATTCCTCTGCACATCAAGACAAAAAAGATGTTTTCTCAGTGCATACAATGCTTTGACAATACAAAGAGCATACATTTCAATTTTACACCAAAGTACAGAGTGCAAACTTAATGGAAACACTTTAGGTTAACTTCCCACATGGTTATGAGTAGTTTGAAAGTTGTTTCATGGCTCTGGTCATCAAGGCAAAAAAGTTGCTGCCTCAGTGCATAGAGTGCTCTGACATTAAAGTAGTATACATTTCAATTTTACGCCAAAGTGCTTACTGCAAACCTGATGGAAACATTTTAAGTTTACTTCCCACTTGTTTCGAAGTTGTTTGAAAGTGATTTCATTCCTCTGCACATCAAGACAAAAAAGATGTTTTCTCTGTGCATACAATGCTTTGACAATACAAATAGTAGACATTTCAATTTTACACCAAAGTACTTAAAGCAAACCTAATGGAAACACCTTAGGTTATCTTTCCACATGATTATCAGTAGTTTGAAAGTTGTTTCATGGCTCTGGTCATCAGGACAAAAAAGTTGCTGTCTCAGTGCATACAATGCTCTGACATTAAAGTAGTTTACATTTCAATTTTACACCAAAGCACTTACTGCAAACCTGTTGGAAACATTTTCAGTTTACTTCCCACTTGTTTCTGAGTTGTTTGAAAGTTGTTTCCTTCCTCTGCACATCAAGACAAAAAAGATGTTTTCTCAGTGCATGCAATTCTTTGACAATACAAATAGTATACATTTCAATTTTATACCAAAGTACAGAGTGCAAACCTAATGGAAACACTTTAGGTTAACTTCCCACATGGTTATGAGTAGTTTGAAAGTTGTTTCATGGCTCTGGTCATCAAGGCAAAAAAGTTGCTATCTCAGTTGATAAAGTGCTCTGACATCAAAGTAGCATACATTTCAATTTTACACCAAAGTGCTTAAAGGAAGCCTAATGGAAACACCTTAAGTTAACTTTCCACATGATTATGAATAGTTTGAAAGTTGTTTCATGGCTCTGGTTATCAAGACAAAAAAGTTGCTATCTCAGTGAATACAATGCTCTGACATTAAAGTAGTATACATTTCAATTTTCCACCAAAGTGCAGAGTGCAAAACAGATGGAAACATTTTATGTTTACTTCCCACTTCTTTCTGAGTTGTTTGAAAGTTGTTTCATTCCTCTGCACATCAAGACAAAAAGGATGTTTTCTCAGTGCATGCAATGCTTTGACAATACAAATAGTATACATTGCAATTTTACACCAAAAACTACTTAAAGTAAACCTAATGGAAACATCTTAAGTTAACTTTCCACATGATTATGAGTAGTTTGAAAGTTGTTTCATGGCTCTGGTCATCAAGACAAAAAAGTTGCTATCTCAGTGCATACAGTGCTCTGACATTAAATTAGTATAAATTTCAATTTTACACCAAAGTTCTTACTGCAAACCAGTTGCAAACATATTAAGTTTACTTCCCACTTGTTTCTGAGTTGTTTGAAAGTTGTTTCATTCCTCTGCACATCAAGACAAAAAAGATGTTTTCTCAGTACATGCAATGCTTTGACAATACAAATAGTATACATTTCAATTTTACACCAAAGTACAGAGTGCAAACTTAATGGAAACACTTTAGGTTAACTTCCCACAGGTTATGAGTAGTTTGAAAGTTGTTTCATGGCTCTGGTCATCAGGACAAAGAAGTTGCTATCTTAGGTCATACAATGCTCTTAGATTTCAGTAGTACACATTTCAATTTTACACCAAACTACAGAGTGCAAACCAGTTGGAAACATATTAAGTTTACTTCCCACTTGTTTCTGAGTTGTTTGAAAGTTGTTTCATTCCTCTGCACATCAAGACAAAAAAGATGTTTTCTCAGTGCATGCAAAGCTTTGACAATACAAATAGTGTACATTGCAATTTTACACCAAAGCACTTAAAGCAAACCTAATGGAAACACCTTAGGTTAACTTTCCACATGATTATCAGTAGTTTGTAAGTTGTTTCATGGCTCTGGTAATCAGGACAAAAAAGTTGCTATCTCAGGTCATACAATGCTCTTAGATTTCAGTAGTATACATTTCAATTTTACACCAAAGTGCAGAGTGCAAACCAGTTGGAAACATATTAAGTTTACTTCCCACTTGTTTCTGAGTTGTTTGAAAGTTGTTTCATTCCTCTGCACAATAAGACAAAAAAGATGTTTTCTCAGTGCATGCAATGCTTTGACAATACAAATACTATACATTGCAATTTTACACCAAACTACTTAAAGTAAACCTAATGGAAACAGCTTAAGTTAAGTTTCCACATGATTATGAGTAGTTTGAAAGTTGTTTCATGGCTCTGGTCATCAAGACAAAAAAGTTGCTATCTCAGTGCCTACAATGCTCTGACATTAAAGTAGTTTACATTTCAATTTTACACCAAAGTACTTACTGCAAACCTGTTGGAAACATTTTCAGTTTACTTCCCACTTGTTTCTGAGTTGTTTGAAAGTTGTTTCCTTCCTCTGCACATCAAGACAAAAAAGATGTTTTCTCAGTGCATGCAATGCTTTGACAATACAAATAGTATACATTTCAATTTTACACCAAAGAACAGAGTGCAAACCTAATGGAAACACTTTAGGTTAACTTCCCACATGGTTATGAGTAGTTTGAAAGTTGTTTCATGGCTCTGGTCTTCAAGGCAAAAAAGTTGCTATCTCAGTTGATAAAGTGCTCTGATATCAAAGTAGCATACATTGCAATTTTACACCAAACTACTTAAAGTAAACCTAATGGAAACAGCTTAAGTTAAGTTTCCACATGATTATGAGTAGTTTGAAAGTTGTTTCATGGCTCTCGTCATCAAGACAAAAAAGTTGCTATCTCAGTGCCTACAATGCTCTGACATTAAAGTAGTTTACATTTCAATTTTACACCAAAGTACTTACTGCAAACCTGTTGGAAACATTTTCAGTTTACTTCCCACTTGTTTCTGAGTTGTTTGAAAGTTGTTTCCTTCCTCTGCACATCAAGACAAAAAAGATGTTTTCTCAGTGCATGCAATGCTTTGACAATACAAATAGTATACATTTCAATTTTACACCAAAGAACAGAGTGCAAACCTAATGGAAACACTTTAGGTTAACTTCCCACATGGTTATGAGTAGTTTGAAAGTTGTTTCATGGCCCTGGTCTTCAAGGCAAAAAAGTTGCTATCTCAGTTGATAAAGTGTTCTGATTCAAAGTAGCATACATTTCAATTTTACACCAAAGTGCTTAAAGCAAACCTAATGGAAACACCTTAAGTTAACTTACCACATGATTATGAATAGTTTGAAAGTTGTTTCATGGCTCTGGTCATCAAGACAAAAAAGTTGCTATCTCAGTGCATACAATTCTCTGACATTAAAGTAGTATACATTTCAATTTTACACCAAAGTGCAGACTGCAAACCAGAAGGAAACATTTTAAGTTCACTTCCCACTTGTTTCTGAGTTGTTTGAAAGCTGTTTCATTCCTCTGCACATCAAGACAAAAAAGATGTTTTCTCAGTGCATACAATGCTTTGACAATACAAAGAGCATACATTTCAATTTTACACCAAAGTACAGAGTGCAAACTTAATGGAAACACTTTAGGTTAACTTCCCACATGGTTATGAGTAGTTTGAAAGTTGTTTCATGGCTCTGGTCATCAAGGCAAAAAAGTTGCTGCCTCAGTGCATAGAGTGCTCTGACATTAAAGTAGTATACATTTCAATTTTACGCCAAAGTGCTTACTGCAAACCTGATGGAAACATTTTAAGTTTACTTCCCACTTGTTTCGAAGTTGTTTGAAAGTGATTTCATTCCTCTGCACATCAAGACAAAAAAGATGTTTTCTCTGTGCATACAATGCTTTGACAATACAAATAGTATACATTTCAATTTTACACCAAAGTACTTAAAGCAAACCTAATGGAAACACCTTAGGTTATCTTTCCACATGATTATCAGTAGTTTGAAAGTTGTTTCATGGCTCTGGTCATCAGGACAAAAAAGTTGCTGTCTCAGTGCATACAATGCTCTGACATTAAAGTAGTTTACATTTCAATTTTACACCAAAGCACTTACTGCAAACCTGTTGGAAACATTTTCAGTTTACTTCCCACTTGTTTCTGAGTTGTTTGAAAGTTGTTTCCTTCCTCTGCACATCAAGACAAAAAAGATGTTTTCTCAGTGCATGCAATTCTTTGACAATACAAATAGTATACATTTCAATTTTATACCAAAGTACAGAGTGCAAACCTAATGGAAACACTTTAGGTTAACTTCCCACATGGTTATGAGTAGTTTGAAAGTTGTTTCATGGCTCTGGTCATCAAGGCAAAAAAGTTGCTATCTCAGTTGATAAAGTGCTCTGACATCAAAGTAGCATACATTTCAATTTTACACCAAAGTGCTTAAAGGAAGCCTAATGGAAACACCTTAAGTTAACTTTCCACATGATTATGAATAGTTTGAAAGTTGTTTCATGGCTCTGGTTATCAAGACAAAAAAGTTGCTATCTCAGTGAATACAATGCTCTGACATTAAAGTAGTATACATTTCAATTTTCCACCAAAGTGCAGAGTGCAAAACAGATGGAAACATTTTATGTTTACTTCCCACTTCTTTCTGAGTTGTTTGAAAGTTGTTTCATTCCTCTGCACATCAAGACAAAAAGGATGTTTTCTCAGTGCATGCAATGCTTTGACAATACAAATAGTATACATTGCAATTTTACACCAAAAACTACTTAAAGTAAACCTAATGGAAACATCTTAAGTTAACTTTCCACATGATTATGAGTAGTTTGAAAGTTGTTTCATGGCTCTGGTCATCAAGACAAAAAAGTTGCTATCTCAGTGCATACAGTGCTCTGACATTAAATTAGTATAAATTTCAATTTTACACCAAAGTTCTTACTGCAAACCAGTTGCAAACATATTAAGTTTACTTCCCACTTGTTTCTGAGTTGTTTGAAAGTTGTTTCATTCCTCTGCACATCAAGACAAAAAAGATGTTTTCTCAGTACATGCAATGCTTTGACAATACAAATAGTATACATTTCAATTTTACACCAAAGTACAGAGTGCAAACTTAATGGAAACACTTTAGGTTAACTTCCCACAGGTTATGAGTAGTTTGAAAGTTGTTTCATGGCTCTGGTCATCAGGACAAAGAAGTTGCTATCTTAGGTCATACAATGCTCTTAGATTTCAGTAGTACACATTTCAATTTTACACCAAACTACAGAGTGCAAACCAGTTGGAAACATATTAAGTTTACTTCCCACTTGTTTCTGAGTTGTTTGAAAGTTGTTTCATTCCTCTGCACATCAAGACAAAAAAGATGTTTTCTCAGTGCATGCAAAGCTTTGACAATACAAATAGTATACATTGCAATTTTACACCAAAGCACTTAAAGCAAACCTAATGGAAACACCTTAGGTTAACTTTCCACATGATTATCAGTAGTTTGTAAGTTGTTTCATGGCTCTGGTAATCAGGACAAAAAAGTTGCTATCTCAGGTCATACAATGCTCTTAGATTTCAGTAGTATACATTTCAATTTTACACCAAAGTGCAGAGTGCAAACCAGTTGGAAACATATTAAGTTTACTTCCCACTTGTTTCTGAGTTGTTTGAAAGTTGTTTCATTCCTCTGCACAATAAGACAAAAAAGATGTTTTCTCAGTGCATGCAATGCTTTGACAATACAAATACTATACATTGCAATTTTACACCAAACTACTTAAAGTAAACCTAATGGAAACAGCTTAAGTTAAGTTTCCACATGATTATGAGTAGTTTGAAAGTTGTTTCATGGCTCTGGTCATCAAGACAAAAAAGTTGCTATCTCAGTGCCTACAATGCTCTGACATTAAAGTAGTTTACATTTCAATTTTACACCAAAGTACTTACTGCAAACCTGTTGGAAACATTTTCAGTTTACTTCCCACTTGTTTCTGAGTTGTTTGAAAGTTGTTTCCTTCCTCTGCACATCAAGACAAAAAAGATGTTTTCTCAGTGCATGCAATGCTTTGACAATACAAATAGTATACATTTCAATTTTACACCAAAGAACAGAGTGCAAACCTAATGGAAACACTTTAGGTTAACTTCCCACATGGTTATGAGTAGTTTGAAAGTTGTTTCATGGCTCTGGTCTTCAAGGCAAAAAAGTTGCTATCTCAGTTGATAAAGTGCTCTGATATCAAAGTAGCATACATTGCAATTTTACACCAAACTACTTAAAGTAAACCTAATGGAAACAGCTTAAGTTAAGTTTCCACATGATTATGAGTAGTTTGAAAGTTGTTTCATGGCTCTCGTCATCAAGACAAAAAAGTTGCTATCTCAGTGCCTACAATGCTCTGACATTAAAGTAGTTTACATTTCAATTTTACACCAAAGTACTTACTGCAAACCTGTTGGAAACATTTTCAGTTTACTTCCCACTTGTTTCTGAGTTGTTTGAAAGTTGTTTCCTTCCTCTGCACATCAAGACAAAAAAGATGTTTTCTCAGTGCATGCAATGCTTTGACAATACAAATAGTATACATTTCAATTTTACACCAAAGAACAGAGTGCAAACCTAATGGAAACACTTTAGGTTAACTTCCCACATGGTTATGAGTAGTTTGAAAGTTGTTTCATGGCCCTGGTCTTCAAGGCAAAAAAGTTGCTATCTCAGTTGATAAAGTGTTCTGATTCAAAGTAGCATACATTTCAATTTTACACCAAAGTGCTTAAAGCAAACCTAATGGAAACACCTTAAGTTAACTTACCACATGATTATGAATAGTTTGAAAGTTGTTTCATGGCTCTGGTCATCAAGACAAAAAAGTTGCTATCTCAGTGCATACAATTCTCTGACATTAAAGTAGTATACATTTCAATTTTACACCAAAGTGCAGACTGCAAACCAGAAGGAAACATTTTAAGTTCACTTCCCACTTGTTTCTGAGTTGTTTGAAAGCTGTTTCATTCCTCTGCACATCAAGACAAAAAAGATGTTTTCTCAGTGCATACAATGCTTTGACAATACAAAGAGCATACATTTCAATTTTACACCAAAGTACAGAGTGCAAACTTAATGGAAACACTTTAGGTTAACTTCCCACATGGTTATGAGTAGTTTGAAAGTTGTTTCATGGCTCTGGTCATCAAGGCAAAAAAGTTGCTGCCTCAGTGCATAGAGTGCTCTGACATTAAAGTAGTATACATTTCAATTTTACGCCAAAGTGCTTACTGCAAACCTGATGGAAACATTTTAAGTTTACTTCCCACTTGTTTCGAAGTTGTTTGAAAGTGATTTCATTCCTCTGCACATCAAGACAAAAAAGATGTTTTCTCTGTGCATACAATGCTTTGACAATACAAATAGTATACATTTCAATTTTACACCAAAGTACTTAAAGCAAACCTAATGGAAACACCTTAGGTTATCTTTCCACATGATTATCAGTAGTTTGAAAGTTGTTTCATGGCTCTGGTCATCAGGACAAAAAAGTTGCTGTCTCAGTGCATACAATGCTCTGACATTAAAGTAGTTTACATTTCAATTTTACACCAAAGCACTTACTGCAAACCTGTTGGAAACATTTTCAGTTTACTTCCCACTTGTTTCTGAGTTGTTTGAAAGTTGTTTCCTTCCTCTGCACATCAAGACAAAAAAGATGTTTTCTCAGTGCATGCAATTCTTTGACAATACAAATAGTATACATTTCAATTTTATACCAAAGTACAGAGTGCAAACCTAATGGAAACACTTTAGGTTAACTTCCCACATGGTTATGAGTAGTTTGAAAGTTGTTTCATGGCTCTGGTCATCAAGGCAAAAAAGTTGCTATCTCAGTTGATAAAGTGCTCTGACATCAAAGTAGCATACATTTCAATTTTACACCAAAGTGCTTAAAGGAAGCCTAATGGAAACACCTTAAGTTAACTTTCCACATGATTATGAATAGTTTGAAAGTTGTTTCATGGCTCTGGTTATCAAGACAAAAAAGTTGCTATCTCAGTGAATACAATGCTCTGACATTAAAGTAGTATACATTTCAATTTTCCACCAAAGTGCAGAGTGCAAAACAGATGGAAACATTTTATGTTTACTTCCCACTTCTTTCTGAGTTGTTTGAAAGTTGTTTCATTCCTCTGCACATCAAGACAAAAAGGATGTTTTCTCAGTGCATGCAATGCTTTGACAATACAAATAGTATACATTGCAATTTTACACCAAAAACTACTTAAAGTAAACCTAATGGAAACATCTTAAGTTAACTTTCCACATGATTATGAGTAGTTTGAAAGTTGTTTCATGGCTCTGGTCATCAAGACAAAAAAGTTGCTATCTCAGTGCATACAGTGCTCTGACATTAAATTAGTATAAATTTCAATTTTACACCAAAGTTCTTACTGCAAACCAGTTGCAAACATATTAAGTTTACTTCCCACTTGTTTCTGAGTTGTTTGAAAGTTGTTTCATTCCTCTGCACATCAAGACAAAAAAGATGTTTTCTCAGTACATGCAATGCTTTGACAATACAAATAGTATACATTTCAATTTTACACCAAAGTACAGAGTGCAAACTTAATGGAAACACTTTAGGTTAACTTCCCACAGGTTATGAGTAGTTTGAAAGTTGTTTCATGGCTCTGGTCATCAGGACAAAGAAGTTGCTATCTTAGGTCATACAATGCTCTTAGATTTCAGTAGTACACATTTCAATTTTACACCAAACTACAGAGTGCAAACCAGTTGGAAACATATTAAGTTTACTTCCCACTTGTTTCTGAGTTGTTTGAAAGTTGTTTCATTCCTCTGCACATCAAGACAAAAAAGATGTTTTCTCAGTGCATGCAAAGCTTTGACAATACAAATAGTATACATTGCAATTTTACACCAAAGCACTTAAAGCAAACCTAATGGAAACACCTTAGGTTAACTTCCCACATGATTATCAGTAGTTTGTAAGTTGTTTCATGGCTCTGGTAATCAGGACAAAAAAGTTGATATCTCAGGTCATACAATGCTCTTAGATTTCAGTACTATACATTTCAATTTTACACCAAACTGCAGAGTGCAAACCAGTTGGAAACATATTAAGTTTACTTCCCACTTGTTTCTGAGTTGTTTGAAAGTTGTTTCATTCCGCTGCACATCAAGACAAAAAAGATGTTTTCTCAGTGCATGCAATGCTTTGACAATACAAATACTATACATTGCAATTTTACACCAAACTACTTAAAGTAAACCTAATGGAAACAGCTTAAGTTAAGTTTCCACATGATTATGAGTAGTTTGAAAGTTGTTTCATGGCTCTGGTCATCAAGACAAAAAAGTTGCTATCTCAGTGCCTACAATGCTCTGACATTAAAGTAGTTTACATTTCAATTTTACACCAAAGTACTTACTGCAAACCTGTTGGAAACATTTTCAGTTTACTTCCCACTTGTTTCTGAGTTGTTTGAAAGCTGTTTCATTCCTCTGCACATCAAGACAAAAAAGATGTTTTCTCAGTGCATACAATGCTTTGACAATACAAAGAGCATACATTTCAATTTTACACCAAAGTACAGAGTGCAAACTTAATGGAAACACTTTAGGTTAACTTCCCACATGGTTATGAGTAGTTTGAAAGTTGTTTCATGGCTCTGGTCATCAAGGCAAAAAAGTTGCTGCCTCAGTGCATAGAGTGCTCTGACATTAAAGTAGTATACATTTCAATTTTACGCCAAAGTGCTTACTGCAAACCTGATGGAAACATTTTAAGTTTACTTCCCACTTGTTTCGAAGTTGTTTGAAAGTGATTTCATTCCTCTGCACATCAAGACAAAAAAGATGTTTTCTCTGTGCATACAATGCTTTGACAATACAAATAGTATACATTTCAATTTTACACCAAAGTACTTAAAGCAAACCTAATGGAAACACCTTAGGTTATCTTTCCACATGATTATCAGTAGTTTGAAAGTTGTTTCATGGCTCTGGTCATCAGGACAAAAAAGTTGCTGTCTCAGTGCATACAATGCTCTGACATTAAAGTAGTTTACATTTCAATTTTACACCAAAGCACTTACTGCAAACCTGTTGGAAACATTTTCAGTTTACTTCCCACTTGTTTCTGAGTTGTTTGAAAGTTGTTTCCTTCCTCTGCACATCAAGACAAAAAAGATGTTTTCTCAGTGCATGCAATTCTTTGACAATACAAATAGTATACATTTCAATTTTATACCAAAGTACAGAGTGCAAACCTAATGGAAACACTTTAGGTTAACTTCCCACATGGTTATGAGTAGTTTGAAAGTTGTTTCATGGCTCTGGTCATCAAGGCAAAAAAGTTGCTATCTCAGTTGATAAAGTGCTCTGACATCAAAGTAGCATACATTTCAATTTTACACCAAAGTGCTTAAAGGAAGCCTAATGGAAACACCTTAAGTTAACTTTCCACATGATTATGAATAGTTTGAAAGTTGTTTCATGGCTCTGGTTATCAAGACAAAAAAGTTGCTATCTCAGTGAATACAATGCTCTGACATTAAAGTAGTATACATTTCAATTTTCCACCAAAGTGCAGAGTGCAAAACAGATGGAAACATTTTATGTTTACTTCCCACTTCTTTCTGAGTTGTTTGAAAGTTGTTTCATTCCTCTGCACATCAAGACAAAAAGGATGTTTTCTCAGTGCATGCAATGCTTTGACAATACAAATAGTATACATTGCAATTTTACACCAAAAACTACTTAAAGTAAACCTAATGGAAACATCTTAAGTTAACTTTCCACATGATTATGAGTAGTTTGAAAGTTGTTTCATGGCTCTGGTCATCAAGACAAAAAAGTTGCTATCTCAGTGCATACAGTGCTCTGACATTAAATTAGTATAAATTTCAATTTTACACCAAAGTTCTTACTGCAAACCAGTTGCAAACATATTAAGTTTACTTCCCACTTGTTTCTGAGTTGTTTGAAAGTTGTTTCATTCCTCTGCACATCAAGACAAAAAAGATGTTTTCTCAGTACATGCAATGCTTTGACAATACAAATAGTATACATTTCAATTTTACACCAAAGTACAGAGTGCAAACTTAATGGAAACACTTTAGGTTAACTTCCCACAGGTTATGAGTAGTTTGAAAGTTGTTTCATGGCTCTGGTCATCAGGACAAAGAAGTTGCTATCTTAGGTCATACAATGCTCTTAGATTTCAGTAGTACACATTTCAATTTTACACCAAACTACAGAGTGCAAACCAGTTGGAAACATATTAAGTTTACTTCCCACTTGTTTCTGAGTTGTTTGAAAGTTGTTTCATTCCTCTGCACATCAAGACAAAAAAGATGTTTTCTCAGTGCATGCAAAGCTTTGACAATACAAATAGTATACATTGCAATTTTACACCAAAGCACTTAAAGCAAACCTAATGGAAACACCTTAGGTTAACTTCCCACATGATTATCAGTAGTTTGTAAGTTGTTTCATGGCTCTGGTAATCAGGACAAAAAAGTTGATATCTCAGGTCATACAATGCTCTTAGATTTCAGTACTATACATTTCAATTTTACACCAAACTGCAGAGTGCAAACCAGTTGGAAACATATTAAGTTTACTTCCCACTTGTTTCTGAGTTGTTTGAAAGTTGTTTCATTCCGCTGCACATCAAGACAAAAAAGATGTTTTCTCAGTGCATGCAATGCTTTGACAATACAAATACTATACATTGCAATTTTACACCAAACTACTTAAAGTAAACCTAATGGAAACAGCTTAAGTTAAGTTTCCACATGATTATGAGTAGTTTGAAAGTTGTTTCATGGCTCTGGTCATCAAGACAAAAAAGTTGCTATCTCAGTGCCTACAATGCTCTGACATTAAAGTAGTTTACATTTCAATTTTACACCAAAGTACTTACTGCAAACCTGTTGGAAACATTTTCAGTTTACTTCCCACTTGTTTCTGAGTTGTTTGAAAGTTGTTTCCTTCCTCTGCACATCAAGACAAAAAAGATGTTTTCTCAGTGCATGCAATGCTTTGACAATACAAATAGTATACATTTCAATTTTACACCAAAGAACAGAGTGCAAACCTAATGGAAACACTTTAGGTTAACTTCCCACATGGTTATGAGTAGTTTGAAAGTTGTTTCATGGCTCTGGTCTTGAAGGCAAAAAAGTTGCTATCTCAGTTGATAAAGTGCTCTGATTCAAAGTAGCATACATTTCAATTTTACACCAAAGTGCTTAAAGCAAACCTAATGGAAACACCTTAAGTTAACTTACCACATGATTATGAATAGTTTGAAAGTTGTTTCATGGCTCTGGTCATCAAGACAAAAAAGTTGCTATCTCAGTGCATACAATTCTCTGACATTAAAGTAGTATACATTTCAATTTTACACCAAAGTGCAGACTGCAAACCAGAAGGAAACATTTTAAGTTCACTTCCCACTTGTTTCTGAGTTGTTTGAAAGCTGTTTCATTCCTCTGCACATCAAGACAAAAAAGATGTTTTCTCAGTGCATACAATGCTTTGACAATACAAAGAGCATACATTTCAATTTTACACCAAAGTACAGAGTGCAAACTTAATGGAAACACTTTAGGTTAACTTCCCACATGGTTATGAGTAGTTTGAAAGTTGTTTCATGGCTCTGGTCATCAAGGCAAAAAAGTTGCTGCCTCAGTGCATAGAGTGCTCTGACATTAAAGTAGTATACATTTCAATTTTACGCCAAAGTGCTTACTGCAAACCTGATGGAAACATTTTAAGTTTACTTCCCACTTGTTTCGAAGTTGTTTGAAAGTGATTTCATTCCTCTGCACATCAAGACAAAAAAGATGTTTTCTCTTTGCATACAATGCTTTGACAATACAAATAGTATACATTTCAATTTTACACCAAAGTACTTAAAGCAAAACTAATGGAAACACCTTAGGTTAACTTTCCACATGATTATCAGTAGTTTGAAAGTTGTTTCATGGCTCTGGTCATCAGGACAAAAAAGTTGCTATCTCAGTGCATACAATGCTCTGACATTAAAGTAGTTTACATTTCAATTTTACACCAAAGCACTTACTGCAAACCTGTTGGCAACATTTTCAGTTTACTTCCCACTTGCTTCTGAGTTGTTTGAAAGTTGTTTCCTTCCTCTGCACATCAAGACAAAAAAGATGTTTTCTCAGTGCATGCAATGCTTTGACAATACAAATAGTATACATTTCAATTTTACACCAAAGAACAGAGTGCAAACCTAATGGAAACACTTTAGGTTAACTTCCCACATGGTTATGAGTAGTTTGAAAGTTGTTTCATGGCTCTGGTCTTCAAGGCAAAAAAGTTGCTATCTCAGTTGATAAAGTGCTCTGATATCAAAGTAGCATACATTTCAATTTTACACCAAAGTGCTTAAAGCAAACCTAATGGAAACACCTTAAGTTAACTTACCACATGATTATGAATAGTTTGAAAGTTGTTTCATGGCTCTGGTCATCAAGACAAAAAAGTTGCTATCTCAGTGCATACAATTCTCTGACATTAAAGTAGTATACATTTCAATTTTACACCAAAGTGCAGACTGCAAACCAGAAGGAAACATTTTAAGTTCACTTCCCACTTGTTTCTGAGTTGTTTGAAAGCTGTTTCATTCCTCTGCACATCAAGACAAAAAAGATGTTTTCTCAGTGCATACAATGCTTTGACAATACAAATAGCATACATTTCAATTTTACACCAAAGTACAGAGTGCAAACTTAATGGAAACACTTTAGGTTAACTTCCCACATGGTTATGAGTAGTTTGAAAGTTGTTTCATGGCTCTGGTCATCAAGGCAAAAAAGTTGCTGCCTCAGTGCATAGAGTGCTCTGACATTAAAGTAGTATACAGTTCAATTTTACGCCAAAGTGCTTACTGCAAACCTGATGGAAACATTTTAAGTTTACTTCCCACTTGTTTCGAAGTTGTTTGAAAGTGATTTCATTCCTCTGCACATCAAGACAAAAAAGATGTTTTCTCTGTGCATACAATGCTTTGACAATACAAAGAGTATACATTTCAATTTTACACCAAAGTTCTTACTGCAAACCAGTTGCAAACATATTAAGTTTACTTCCCACTTGTTTCTGAGTTGTTTGAAAGTTGTTTCATTCCTCTGCACATCAAGACAAAAAAGATGTTTTCTCAGTACATGCAATGCTTTGACAATACAAATAGTATACATTTCAATTTTACACCAAAGTTACAGAGTGCAAACTTAATGGAAACACTTTAGGTTAACTTCCCACAGGTTATGAGTAGTTTGAAAGTTGTTTCATGGCTCTGGTCATCAGGACAAAAAAGTTGCTATCTTAGGTCATACAATGCTCTTAGATTTCAGTAGTACACATTTCAATTTTACACCAAACTACAGAGTGCAAACCAGTTGGAAACATATTAGTTTACTTCCCACTTGTTTCTGAGTTGTTTGAAAGTTGTTTCATTCCTCTGCACATCAAGACAAAAAAGATGTTTTCTCAGTGCATGCAAAGCTTTGACAATACAAATAGTATACATTGCAATTTTACACCAAAGCACTTAAAGCAAACCTAATGGAAACACCTTAGGTTAACTTTCCACATGATTATCAGTAGTTTGTAAGTTGTTTCATGGCTCTGGTAATCAGGACAAAAAAGTTGCTATCTCAGGTCATACAATGCTCTTAGATTTCAGTAGTATACATTTCAATTTTACACAAAGTGCAGAGTGCAAACCAGTTGGAAACATATTAAGTTTACTTCCCACTTGTTTCTGAGTTGTTTGAAAGTGTTTCATTCCTCTGCACATCAAGACAAAAAAGATGTTTTCTCAGTGCATGCAATGCTTTGACAATACAAATACTATACATTGCAATTTTACACCAAACTACTTAAAGTAAACCTAATGGAAACAGCTTAAGTTAAGTTTCCACATGATTATGAGTAGTTTGAAAGTTGTTTCATGGCTCTGGTCATCAAGACAAAAAAGTTGCTATCTCAGTGCCTACAATGCTCTGACATTAAAGTAGTTTACATTTCCAATTTTACACCAAAGTACTTACTGCAAACCTGTTGGAAACATTTTCAGTTTACTTCCCACTTGTTTCTGAGTTGTTTGAAAGTTGTTTCCTTCCTCTGCACATCAAGACAAAAAAGATGTTTTTCTCAGTGCATGCAATGCTTTGACAATACAAATAGTATACATTTCAATTTTACACCAAAGAACAGAGTGCAAACCTAATGGAAACACTTTAGGTTAACTTCCCACATGGTTATGAGTAGTTTGAAAGTTGTTTCATGGCTCTGGTCTTCAAGGCAAAAAAGTTGCTATCTCAGTTGATAAAGTGCTCTGATATCAAAGTAGCATACATTGCAATTTTACACCAAACTACTTAAAGTAAACCTAATGGAAACAGCTTAAGTTAAGTTTCCACATGATTATGAGTAGTTTGAAAGTTGTTTCATGGCTCTGGTCATCAAGACAAAAAAGTTGCTATCTCAGTGCCTACAATGCTCTGACATTAAAGTAGTTTACATTTCAATTTTACACCAAAGTACTTACTGCAAACCTGTTGGAAACATTTTCAGTTTACTTCCCACTTGTTTCTGAGTTGTTTTGAAAGTTGTTTCCTTCCTCTGCACATCAAGACAAAAAAGATGTTTTCTCAGTGCATGCAATGCTTTGACAATACAAATAGTATACATTTCAATTTTACACCAAAGAACAGAGTGCAAACCTAATGGAAACACTTTAGGTTAACTTTCCCACATGGTTATGAGTAGTTTGAACGTTGTTTCATGGCTCTGGTCTTCAAGGCAAAAAAGTTGCTATCTCAGTTGATAAAGTGCTCTGATATCAAAGTAGCATACATTTCAATTTTACACCAAAGTGCTTAAAGCAAACCTAATGGAAACACCTTAAGTTAACTTACCACATGATTATGAATAGTTTGAAAGTTGTTTCATGGCTCTGGTCATCAAGACAAAAAAGTTGCTATCTCAGTGCATACAATTCTCTGACATTAAAGTAGTATACATTTCAATTTTACACCAAAGTGCAGACTGCAAACCAGAAGGAAACATTTTAAGTTCACTTCCCACTTGTTTCTGAGTTGTTTGAAAGCTGTTTCATTCCTCTGCACATCAAGACAAAAAAGATGTTTTCTCAGTGCATACAATGCTTTGACAATACAAATAGCATACATTTCAATTTTACACCAAAGTACAGAGTGCAAACTTAATGGAAAACACTTTAGGTTAACTTCCCACATGGTTATGAGTAGTTTGAAAGTTGTTTCATGGCTCTGGTCATCAAGGCAAAAAAGTTGCTGCCTCAGTGCATAGAGTGCTCTGACATTAAAGTAGTATACATTTCAATTTTACGCCAAAGTGCTTACTGCAAACCTGATGGAAACATTTTAAGTTTACTTCCCACTTGTTTCGAAGTTGTTTGAAAGTGATTTCATTCCTCTGCACATCAAGACAAAAAAGATGTTTTCTCTGTGCATACAATGCTTTGACAATACAAAGAGTATACATTTCAATTTTACACCAAAGTTCTTACTGCAAACCAGTTGCAAACATATTAAGTTTACTTCCCACTTGTTTCTGAGTTGTTTGAAAGTTGTTTCCTTCCTCTGCACATCAAGACAAAAAAGATGTTTTCTCAGTGCATGCAATGCTTTGACAATACAAATAGTATACATTTCAATTTTTACACCAAAGAACAGAGTGCAAACCTAATGGAAACACTTTAGGTTAACTTCCCACATGGTTATGAGTAGTTTGAAAGTTGTTTCATGGCTCTGGTCTTCAAGGCAAAAAAGTTGCTATCTCAGTTGATAAAGTGCTCTGATATCAAAGTAGCATACATTGCAATTTTACACCAAACTACTTAAAGTAAACCTAATGGAAACAGCTTAAGTTAAGTTTCCACATGATTATGAGTAGTTTGAAAGTTGTTTCATGGCTCTCGTCATCAAGACAAAAAAGTTGCTATCTCAGTGCCTACAATGCTCTGACATTAAAGTAGTTTACATTTCAATTTTACACCAAAGTACTTACTGCAAACCTGTTGGAAACATTTTCAGTTTACTTCCCACTTGTTTCTGAGTTGTTTGAAAGTTGTTTCCTTCCTCTGCACATCAAGACAAAAAAGATGTTTTCTCAGTGCATGCAATGCTTTGACAATACAAATAGTATACATTTCAATTTTACACCAAAGTACAGAGTGCAAACTTAATGGAAACACTTTAGGTTAACTTCCCACAGGTTATGAGTAGTTTGAAAGTTGTTTCATGGCTCTGGTCATCAGGACAAAAAAGTTGCTATCTTAGGTCATACAATGCTCTTAGATTTCAGTAGTACACATTTCAATTTTACACCAAACTACAGAGTGCAAACCAGTTGGAAACATATTAAGTTTACTTCCCACTTGTTTCTGAGTTGTTTGAAAGTTGTTTCATTCCTCTGCACATCAAGACAAAAAAGATGTTTTCTCAGTGCATGCAAAGCTTTGACAATACAAATAGTATACATTGCAATTTTACACCAAAGCACTTAAAGCAAACCTAATGGAAACACCTTAGGTTAACTTTCCACATGATTATCAGTAGTTTGTAAGTTGTTTCATGGCTCTGGTAATCAGGACAAAAAAGTTGCTATCTCAGGTCATACATTGCTCTTAGATTTCAGTAGTATACATTTCAATTTTACACCAAAGTGCAGAGTGCAAACCAGTTGGAAACATATTAAGTTTACTTCCCACTTGTTTCTGAGTTGTTTGAAAGTTGTTTCATTCCTCTGCACAATAAGACAAAAAAGATGTTTTCTCAGTGCATGCAATGCTTTGACAATACAAATACTATACATTGCAATTTTACACCAAACTACTAAAGTAAACCTAATGGAAACAGCTTAAGTTAAGTTTCCACATGATTATGAGTAGTTTGAAAGTTGTTTCATGGCTCTGGTCATCAAGACAAAAAAGTTGCTATCTCAGTGCCTACAATGCTCTGACATTAAAGTAGTTTACATTTCAATTTTACACCAAAGTACTTACTGCAAACCTGTTGGAAAAATTTTCAGTTTACTTCCCACTTGTTTCTGAGTTGTTTGAAAGTTGTTTTCCTTCCTCTGCACATCAAGACAAAAAAGATGTTTTCTCAGTGCATGCAATGCTTTGACAATACAAATAGTATACATTTCAATTTTACACCAAAGAACAGAGTGCAAACCTAATGGAAACACTTTAGGTTAACTTCCCACATGGTTATGAGTAGTTTTGAAAGTTGTTTCATGGCTCTGGTCTTCAAGGCAAAAAAGTTGCTATCTCAGTTGATAAAGTGCTCTGATATCAAAGTAGCATACATTGCAATTTACACCAAACTACTTAAAGTAAACCTAATGGAAAACAGCTTAAGTTAAGTTTCCACATGATTATGAGTAGCTTGAAAGTTGTTTCATGGCTCTCGTCATCAAGACAAAAAAGTTGCTATCTCAGTGCCTACAATGCTCTGACATTAAAGTAGTTTACATTTCAATTTTACACCAAAGTACTTACTGCAAACCTGTTGGAAACATTTTCAGTTTACTTCCCACTTGTTTCTGAGTTGTTTGAAAGTTGTTTCCTTCCTCTGCACATCAAGACAAAAAAGATGTTTTCTCAGTGCATGCAATGCTTGACAATACAAATAGTATACATTTCAATTTTACACCAAAGAACAGAGTGCAAACCTAATGGAAACACTTTAGGTTAACTTCCCACATGGTTATGAGTAGTTTGAAAGTTGTTTCATGGCCCTGGTCTTCAAGGCAAAAAAGTTGCTATCTCAGTTGATAAAGTGTTCTGATTCAAAGTAGCATACATTTCAATTTTACACCAAAGTGCTTAAAGCAAACCTAATGGAAACACCTTAAGTTAACTTACCACATGATTATGAATAGTTTGAAAGTTGTTTCATGGCTCTGGTCATCAAGACAAAAAAGTTGCTATCTCAGTGCATACAATTCTCTGACATTAAAGTAGTATACATTTCAATTTTACACCAAAGTGCAGACTGCAAACCAGAAGGAAACATTTTAAGTTCACTTCCCACTTGTTTCTGAGTTGTTTGAAAGCTGTTTCATTCCTCTGCACATCAAGACAAAAAAGATGTTTTCTCAGTGCATACAATGCTTTGACAATACAAAGAGCATACATTTCAATTTTACACCAAAGTACAGAGTGCAAACTTAATGGAAACACTTTAGGTTAACTTCCCACATGGTTATGAGTAGTTTGAAAGTTGTTTCATGGCTCTGGTCATCAAGGCAAAAAAGTTGCTTCCTCAGTGCATAGAGTGCTCTGACATTAAAGTAGTATACATTTCAATTTTACGCCAAAGTGCTTACTGCAAACCTGATGGAAACATTTTAAGTTTACTTCCCACTTGTTTCGAAGTTGTTTGAAAGTGATTTCATTCCTCTGCACATCAAGACAAAAAAGATGTTTTCTCTGTGTATACAATGCTTTGACAATACAAATAGTATACATTTCAATTTTACACCAAAGTAATTAAAGCAAAACTAATGGAAACACCTTAGGTTAACTTTCCACATGATTATCAGTAGTTTGAAAGTTGTTTCATGGCTCTGGTCATCAGGACAAAAAAGTTGCTATCTCAGTGCATACAATGCTCTGACATTAAAGTAGTTTACATTTCAATTTTACACCAAAGCACTTACTGCAAACCTGTTGGAAACATTTTCAGTTTACTTCCCACTTGTTTCTGAGTTGTTTGAAAGTTGTTTCCTTCCTCTGCACATCAAGACAAAAAAGATGTTTTCTCAGTGCATGCAATTCTTTGACAATAGAAATAGTATACATTTCAATTTTATACCAAAGTACAGAGTGCAAACCTAATGGAAACACTTTAGGTTAACTTCCCACATGGTTATGAGTAGTTTGAAAGTTGTTTCATGGCTCTGGTCATCAAGGCAAAAAAGTTGCTATCTCAGTTGATAAAGTGCTCTGACATCAAAGTAGCATACATTTCAATTTTACACCAAAGTGCTTAAAGGAAGCCTAATGGAAACACCTTAAGTTAACTTTCCACATGATTATGAATAGTTTGAAAGTTGTTTCATGGCTCTGGTTATCAAGACAAAAAAGTTGCTATCTCAGTGAATACAATGCTCTGACATTAAAGTAGTATACATTTCAATTTTCCACCAAAGTGCAGAGTGCAAAACAGATGGAAACATTTTATGTTTACTTCCCACTTCTTTCTGAGTTGTTTGAAAGTTGTTTCATTCCTCTGCACATCAAGACAAAAAGGATGTTTTCTCAGTGCATGCAATGCTTTGACAATACAAATAGTATACATTGCAATTTTACACCAAAAACTACTTAAAGTAAACCTAATGGAAACATCTTAAGTTAACTTTCCACATGATTATGAGTAGTTTGAAAGTTGTTTCATGGCTCTGGTCATCAAGACAAAAAAGTTGCTATCTCAGTGCATACAGTGCTCTGACATTAAATTAGTATAAATTTCAATTTTACACCAAAGTTCTTACTGCAAACCAGTTGGAAACATATTAAGTTTACTTCCCACTTGTTTCTGAGTTGTTTGAAAGTTGTTTCATTCCTCTGCACATCAAGACAAAAAAGATGTTTTCTCAGTGCATGCAAAGCTTTGACAATACAAATAGTATACATTGCAATTTTACACCAAAGCACTTAAAGCAAACCTAATGGAAACACCTTAGGTTAACTTCCCACATGATTATCAGTAGTTTGTAAGTTGTTTCATGGCTCTGGTAATCAGGACAAAAAAGTTGATATCTCAGGTCATACAATGCTCTTAGATTTCAGTACTATACATTTCAATTTTACACCAAACTGCAGAGTGCAAACCAGTTGGAAACATATTAAGTTTACTTCCCACTTGTTTCTGAGTTGTTTGAAAGTTGTTTCATTCCGCTGCACATCAAGACAAAAAAGATGTTTTCTCAGTGCATGCAATGCTTTGACAATACAAATACTATACATTGCAATTTTACACCAAACTACTTAAAGTAAACCTAATGGAAACAGCTTAAGTTAAGTTTCCACATGATTATGAGTAGTTTGAAAGTTGTTTCATGGCTCTGGTCATCAAGACAAAAAAGTTGCTATCTCAGTGCCTACAATGCTCTGACATTAAAGTAGTTTACATTTCAATTTTACACCAAAGTACTTACTGCAAACCTGTTGGAAACATTTTCAGTTTACTTCCCACTTGTTTCTGAGTTGTTTGAAAGTTGTTTCCTTCCTCTGCACATCAAGACAAAAAAGATGTTTTCTCAGTGCATGCAATGCTTTGACAATACAAATAGTATACATTTCAATTTTACACCAAAGAACAGAGTGCAAACCTAATGGAAACACTTTAGGTTAACTTCCCACATGGTTATGAGTAGTTTGAAAGTTGTTTCATGGCTCTGGTCTTGAAGGCAAAAAAGTTGCTATCTCAGTTGATAAAGTGCTCTGATTCAAAGTAGCATACATTTCAATTTTACACCAAAGTGCTTAAAGCAAACCTAATGGAAACACCTTAAGTTAACTTACCACATGATTATGAATAGTTTGAAAGTTGTTTCATGGCTCTGGTCATCAAGACAAAAAAGTTGCTATCTCAGTGCATACAATTCTCTGACATTAAAGTAGTATACATTTCAATTTTACACCAAAGTGCAGACTGCAAACCAGAAGGAAACATTTTAAGTTCACTTCCCACTTGTTTCTGAGTTGTTTGAAAGCTGTTTCATTCCTCTGCACATCTAGACAAAAAAGATGTTTTCTCAGTGCATACAATGCTTTGACAATACAAAGAGCATACATTTCAATTTTACACCAAAGTACAGAGTGCAAACTTAATGGAAACACTTTAGGTTAACTTCCCACATGGTTATGAGTAGTTTGAAAGTTGTTTCATGGCTCTGGTCATCAAGGCAAAAAAGTTGCTGCCTCAGTGCGTAGAGTGCTCTGACATTAAAGTAGTATACATTTCAATTTTACGCCAAAGTGCTTACTGCAAACCTGATGGGAACATTTTAAGTTTACTTCCCACTTGTTTCGAAGTTGTTTGAAAGTGATTTCATTCCTCTGCACATCAAGACAAAAAAGATGTTTTCTCTTTGCATACAATGCTTTGACAATACAAATAGTATACATTTCAATTTTACACCAAAGTACTTAAAGCAAAACTAATGGAAACACCTTAGGTTAACTTTCCACATGATTATCAGTAGTTTGAAAGTTGTTTCATGGCTCTGGTCATCAGGACAAAAAAGTTGCTATCTCAGTGCATACAATGCTCTGACATTAAAGTAGTTTACATTTCAATTTTACACCAAAGCACTTACTGCAAACCTGTTGGAAACATTTTCAGTTTACTTCCCACTTGCTTCTGAGTTGTTTGAAAGTTGTTTCCTTCCTCTGCACATCAAGACAAAAAAGATGTTTTCTCAGTGCATGCAATTCTTTGACAATACAAATAGTATACATTTCAATTTTATACCAAAGTACAGAGTGCAAACCTAATGGAAACACTTTAGGTTAACTTCCCACATGGTTATGAGTAGTTTGAAAGTTGTTTCATGGCTCTGGTCATCAAGACAAAAAAGTTGCTATCTCAGTGAATACAATGCTCTGACATTAAAGTAGTATACATTTCAATTTTCCACCAAAGTGCAGAGTGCAAAACAGATGGAAACATTTTAAGTTTACTTCCCACTTCTTTCTGAGTTGTTTGAAAGTTGTTTCATTCCTCTGCACATCAAGACAAAAAGGATGTTTTCTCAGCGCATGCAATGCTTTGACAATACAAATAGTATACATTGCAATTTTACACCAAAATACTTAAAGTAAACCTAATGGAAACATCTTAAGTTAACTTTCCAGATGATTATGAGTAGTTTGAAAGTTGTTTCATGGCTCTGGTCATCAAGACAAAAAAGTTGCTATCTCGGTGCATACAGTGCTCTGACATTAAAGGAGTATACATTTCAATTTTACACCAAAGTGCAGAGTGCAAACCAGTTGGAAACATATTAAGTTTACTTCCCACTTGTTTCTGAGTTGTTTGAAAGTTGTTTCATTCCTCTGCACATTAACACAAAAAAGATGTTTTCTCAGTGCATGCAATGCTTTGACAATACAAATACTATACATTGCAATTTTACACCAAACTACTTAAAGTAAACCTAATGGAAACAGCTTAAGTTAAGTTTCCACATGATTATGAGTAGTTTGAAAGTTGTTTCATGGCTCTCGTCATCAAGACAAAAAAGTTGCTATCTCAGTGCCTACAATGCTCTCACATTAAAGTAGTATACATTTCAATTTTCCACCAAAGTGCAGAGTGCAAACCAGATGGAAACATTTTAAGTTAACTTCCCACTTGTTTCTGAGTTGTTTGAAAGTTGTTTCATTCCTCTGCACATCAAGACAAAAAAGATGTTTTCTCAGTGCATGCAATGCTTTGACAATACAAATACTATACATTGCAATTTTACACCAAACTACTTAAAGTAAACCTAATGGAAACAGCTTAAGTTAAGTTTCCACATGATTATGAGTAGTTTGAAAGTTGTTTCATGGCTCTCGTCATCAAGACAAAAAAGTTGCTATCTCAGTGCCTACAATGCTCTCACATTAAAGTAGTATACATTTCAATTTTCCACCAAAGTGCAGAGTGCAAACCAGTTGCAAACATTTTAAGTTTACTTCCCACTTGTTTCTGAGTTGTTTGAAAGTTGTTTCATTCCTCTGCACATCAAGACAAAAAAGATGTTTTCTCAGTACATGCAATGCTTTGACAATACAAATAGTATACATTTCAATTTTACACCAAAGTACAGAGTGCAAACTTAATGGAAACACTTTAGGTTAACTTCCCACATGGTTATGAGTAGTTTGAAAGTTGTTTCATGGCTCTGGTAATCAGGACCAAAAAGTTGCTATCTCAGGTCATACAATGCTCTTAGATTTTAGTAGTATACATTTCAATTTTACACCAAAGTACTTACTGCAAACCTGTTGGAAACATTTTCAGTTTACTTCCCACTTGTTTCTGAGTTGTTTGAAAGTTGTTTCCTTCCTCTGCACATCAAGACAAAAAAGATGTTTTCTCAGTGCATGCAATGCTTTGACAATACAAATAGTATACATTTCAATTTTACACCAAAGTACAGAGTGCAAACCTAATGGAAACACTTTAGGTTAACTTCCCACATGGTTATGTTTAGTTTGAAAGTTGTTTCATGGCTCTGGTCATCAAGGCAAAAAAGTTGCTATCTCAGTTGATAAAGTGCTCTGATATCAAAGTAGCATACATTTCAATTTTACACCAAAGTGCTTAAAGCAAACCTAATGGAAACACCTTAAGTTAACTTTCCACATGATTATGAATAGTTTGAAAGTTGTTTCATGGCTCTGGTTATCAAGACAAAAAAGTTGCTATCTCAGTGAATACAATGCTCTGACATTAAAGTAGTATACATTTCAATTTTCCACCAACCTGCAGAGTGCAAAACAGATGGAAACATTTTAAGTTAACTTCCCACTTGTTTCTGAGTTGTTTGAAAGTTGTTTCATTCCTCTGCACATCAAGACAAAAAAGATGTTTTCTCAGTGCATGCAATGCTTTGACAATACAAATACTATACATTGCAATTTTACACCAAACTACTTAAAGTAAACCTAAAGGAAACAGCTTAAGTTAAGTTTCCGCATGATTATGAGTAGTTTGAAAGTTGTTTCATGGCTCTCGTCATCAAGACAAAAAAGTTGCTATCTCAGTGCCTACAATGCTCTCACATTAAAGTAGTATACATTTCAATTTTCCACCAAAGTGCAGAGTGCAAACCAGATGGAAACATTTTAAGTTAACTTCCCACTTGTTTCTGAGTTGTTTGAAAGTTGTTTCATTCATCTGCACATCAAGACAAAAAAGATGTTTTCTCAGTGCATACAATGCTTTGACAATACAAATATTATACATTTCAATTTTACACCAAAGCACTTACTGCAAAACTAATGAAAACACATTAGGTTAACTTACCACATGATTATGAGTAGTTTGAAAGTTGTTTGATGGCTCTGGTCATCAAGACAAAAAAGTTGCTATCTCAGTGTATACAGCGCTCTGACATTAAAGTAGTATACATTTCAATTTTACACCAAAGTTCTTACTGCAAACCAGTTTGAAACATATTAAGTTTACTTCCCACTTGTTTCTGAGTTGTTTGAAAGTTGTTTCATTCCTCTGCACCTCAAGACAAAAAAGATGTTTTCTCAGTACATGCAATGCTTTGACAATACAAATAGTATACATTTCAATTTTACACCAAAGTACAGAGTGCAAACCTAATGGAAACACTTTAGGTTAACTTCCCACATGGTTATGTTTAGTTTGAAAGTTGTTTCATGGCTCTGGTCATCAAGACAAAAAAGTTGCTATCTCGGTGCATACAGTGCTCTGACATTAAAGGAGTATACATTTCAATTTTACACCAAAGTGCAGAGTGCAAACCAGTTGGAAACATATTAAGTTTACTTCCCACTTGTTTCTGAGTTGTTTGAAAGTTGTTTCATTCCTCTGCACATTAACACAAAAAAGATGTTTTCTCAGTGCATGCAATGCTTTGTCAATACAAATACTATACATTGCAATTTTACACCAAACTACTTAAAGTAAACCTAATGGAAACAGCTTAAGTTAAGTTTCCACATGATTATGAGTAGTTTGAAAGTTGTTTCATGGCTCTCGTCATCAAGACAAAAAAGTTGCTATCTCAGTGCCTACAATGCTCTCACATTAAAGTAGTATACATTTCAATTTTCCACCAAAGTGCAGAGTGCAAACCAGATGGAAACATTTTAAGTTAACTTCCCACTTGTTTCTGAGTTGTTTGAAAGTTGCTTCATTCCTCTGCACATCAAGACAAAAAAGATGTTTTCTCAGTGCATGCAATGCTTTGACAATACAAATACTATACATTGCAATTTTACACCAAACTACCTAAAGTAAACCTAATGGAAACAGCTTAAGTTAAGTTTCCAGATGATTATGAGTAGTTTGAAAGTTGTTTCATGGCTCTCGTCATCAAGACAAAAAAGTTGCTATCTCAGTGCCTACAATGCTCTCACATTAAAGTAGTATACATTTCAATTTTCCACCAAAGTGCAGAGTGCAAACCAGATGGAAACATTTTAAGTTAACTTCCCACTTGTTTCTGAGTTGTTTGAAAGTTGTTTCATTCCTCTGCACATCAAGACAAAAAAGATGTTTTCTCAGTGCATGCAATGCTTTGACAATACAAATACTATACATTGCAATTTTACACCAAACTACTTAAAGTAAACCTAATGGAAACAGCTTAAGTTAAGTTTCCACATGATTATGAGTAGTTTGAAAGTTGTTTCATGGCTCTCGTCATCAAGACAAAAAAGTTGCTATCTCAGTGCCTACAATGCTCTCACATTAAAGTAGTATACATTTCAATTTTCCACCAAAGTGCAGAGTGCAAACCAGTTGCAAACATATTAAGTTTACTTCCCACTTGTTTCTGAGTTGTTTGAAAGTTGTTTCATTCCTCTGCACATCAAGACAAAAAAGATGTTTTCTCAGTACATGCAATGCTTTGACAATACAAATAGTATACATTTCAATTTTACACCAAAGTACAGAGTGCAAACTTAATGGAAACACTTTAGGTTAACTTCCCACATGGTTATGAGTAGTTTGAAAGTTGTTTCATGGCTCTGGTCATCAAGACAAAAAAGTTGCTATCTCAGTGCCTACAATGCTCTGACATTAAAGTAGTTTACATTTCAATTTTACACCAAAGTACTTACTGCAAACCTGTTGGAAACATTTTCAGTTTACTTCCCACTTGTTTCTGAGTTGTTTGAAAGTTGTTTCCTTCCTCTGCACATCAAGACAAAAAAGATGTTTTCTCAGTGCATGCAATGCTTTGACAATACAAATAGTATACATTTCAATTTTACACCAAAGTACAGAGTGCAAACCTAATGGAAACACTTTAGGTTAACTTCCCACATGGTTATGTTTAGTTTGAAAGTTGCTTCATGGCTCTGGTCATCAAGGCAAAAAAGTTGCTATCTCAGTTGATAAAGTGCTCTGATATCAAAGTAGCATACATTTCAATTTTACACCAAAGTGCTTAAAGCAAACCTAATGGAAACACCTTAAGTTAACTTTCCACATGATTATGAATAGTTTGAAAGTTGTTTCATGGCTCTGGTTATCAAGACAAAAAAGTTGCTATCTCAGTGAATACAATGCTCTGACATTAAAGTAGTATACATTTCAATTTTCCACCAAACTGCAGAGTGCAAAACAGATGGAAACATTTTAAGTTAACTTCCCACTTGTTTCTGAGTTGTTTGAAAGTTGTTTCATTCCTCTGCACATCAAGACAAAAAAGATGTTTTCTCAGTGCATGCAATGCTTTGACAATACAAATACTATACATTGCAATTTTACACCAAACTACTTAAAGTAAACCTAAAGGAAACAGCTTAAGTTAAGTTTCCGCATGATTATGAGTAGTTTGAAAGTTGTTTCATGGCTCTCGTCATCAAGACAAAAAAGTTGCTATCTCAGTGCCTACAATGCTCTCACATTAAAGTAGTATACATTTCAATTTTCCACCAAAGTGCAGAGTGCAAACCAGATGGAAACATTTTAAGTTAACTTCCCACTTGTTTCTGAGTTGTTTGAAAGTTGTTTCATTCATCTGCACATCAAGACAAAAAAGATGTTTTCTCAGTGCATACAATGCTTTGACAATACAAATATTATACATTTCAATTTTACACCAAAGCACTTACTGCAAAACTAATGAAAACACATTAGGTTAACTTACCACATGATTATGAGTAGTTTGAAAGTTGTTTGATGGCTCTGGTCATCAAGACAAAAAAGTTGCTATCTCAGTGCATACAGCGCTCTGACATTAAAGTAGTATACATTTCAATTTTACACCAAAGTTCTTACTGCAAACCAGTTTGAAACATATTAAGTTTACTTCCCACTTGTTTCTGAGTTGTTTGAAAGTTGTTTCATTCCTCTGCACCTCAAGACAAAAAAGATGTTTTCTCAGTACATGCAATGCTTTGACAATACAAATAGTATACATTTCAATTTTACACCAAAGTACAGAGTGCAAACCTAATGGAAACACTTTAGGTTAACTTCCCACATGGTTATGTTTAGTTTGAAAGTTGTTTCATGGCTCTGGTCATCAAGACAAAAAAGTTGCTATCTCGGTGCATACAGTGCTCTGACATTAAAGGAGTATACATTTCAATTTTACACCAAAGTGCAGAGTGCAAACCAGTTGGAAACATATTAAGTTTACTTCCCACTTGTTTCTGAGTTGTTTGAAAGTTGTTTCATTCCTCTGCACATTAACACAAAAAAGATGTTTTCTCAGTGCATGCAATGCTTTGTCAATACAAATACTATACATTGCAATTTTACACCAAACTACTTAAAGTAAACCTAATGGAAACAGCTTAAGTTAAGTTTCCACATGATTATGAGTAGTTTGAAAGTTGTTTCATGGCTCTCGTCATCAAGACAAAAAAGTTGCTATCTCAGTGCCTACAATGCTCTCACATTAAAGTAGTATACATTTCAATTTTCCACCAAAGTGCAGAGTGCAAACCAGATGGAAACATTTTAAGTTAACTTCCCACTTGTTTCTGAGTTGTTTGAAAGTTGCTTCATTCCTCTGCACATCAAGACAAAAAAGATGTTTTCTCAGTGCATGCAATGCTTTGACAATACAAATACTATACATTGCAATTTTACACCAAACTACCTAAAGTAAACCTAATGGAAACAGCTTAAGTTAAGTTTCCACATGATTATGAGTAGTTTGAAAGTTGTTTCATGGCTCTCGTCATCAAGACAAAAAAGTTGCTATCTCAGTGCCTACAATGCTCTCACATTAAAGTAGTATACATTTCAATTTTCCACCAAAGTGCAGAGTGCAAACCAGTTGCAAACATATTAAGTTTACTTCCCACTTGTTTCTGAGTTGTTTGAAAGTTGTTTCATTCCTCTGCACATCAAGACAAAAAAGATGTTTTCTCAGTACATGCAATGCTTTGACAATACAAATAGTATACATTTCAATTTTACACCAAAGTACAGAGTGCAAACTTAATGCAAACACTTTAGGTTAACTTCCCACATGGTTATGAGTAGTTTGAAAGTTGTTTCATGGCTCTGGTAATCAGGACAAAAAAGTTGCTATCTCAGGTCATACAATGCTCTTAGATTTTAGTAGTATACATTTCAATTTTACACCAAAGTACTTACTGCAAACCTGTTGGAAACATTTTCAGTTTACTTCCCACTTGTTTCTGAGTTGTTTGAAAGTTGTTTCCTTCCTCTGCACATCAAGACAAAAAAGATGTTTTCTCAGTGCATGCAATGCTTTGACAATACAAATAGTATACATTTCAATTTTACACCAAAGTACAGAGTGCAAACCTAATGGAAACACTTTAGGTTAACTTCCCACATGGTTATGTTTAGTTTGAAAGTTGTTTCATGGCTCTGGTCATCAAGGCAAAAAAGTTGCTATCTCAGTTGATAAAGTGCTCTGATATCAAAGTAGCATACATTTCAATTTTACACCAAAGTGCTTAAAGCAAACCTAATGGAAACACCTTAAGTTAACTTTCCACATGATTATGAATAGTTTGAAAGTTGTTTCATGGCTCTGGTTATCAAGACAAAAAAGTTGCTATCTCAGTGAATACAATGCTCTGACATTAAAGTAGTATACATTTCAATTTTCCACCAAACTGCAGAGTGCAAAACAGATGGAAACATTTTAAGTTAACTTCCCACTTGTTTCTGAGTTGTTTGAAAGTTGTTTCATTCCTCTGCACATCAAGACAAAAAAGATGTTTTCTCAGTGCATGCAATGCTTTGACAATACAAATACTATACATTGCAATTTTACACCAAACTACTTAAAGTAAACCTAAAGGAAACAGCTTAAGTTAAGTTTCCGCATGATTATGAGTAGTTTGAAAGTTGTTTCATGGCTCTCGTCATCAAGACAAAAAAGTTGCTATCTCAGTGCCTACAATGCTCTCACATTAAAGTAGTATACATTTCAATTTTCCACCAAAGTGCAGAGTGCAAACCAGATGGAAACATTTTAAGTTAACTTCCCACTTGTTTCTGAGTTGTTTGAAAGTTGTTTCATTCATCTGCACATCAAGACAAAAAAGATGTTTTCTCATTGCATACAATGCTTTGACAATACAAATATTATACATTTCAATTTTACACCAAAGCACTTACTGCAAAACTAATGAAAACACATTAGGTTAACTTACCACATGATTATGAGTAGTTTGAAAGTTGTTTGATGGCTCTGGTCATCAAGACAAAAAAGTTGCTATCTCAGTGCATACAGCGCTCTGACATTAAAGTAGTATACATTTCAATTTTACACCAAAGTTCTTACTGCAAACCAGTTTGAAACATATTAAGTTTACTTCCCACTTGTTTCTGAGTTGTTTGAAAGTTGTTTCATTCCTCTGCACATCAAGACAAAAAAGATGTTTTCTCAGTACATGCAATGCTTTGACAATACAAATAGTATACATTTCTATTTTACACCAAAGCACTTAAAGCAAACCTAATGGAAACACCTTAGGTTAACTTTCCACATGATTATCAGTAGTTTGTAAGTTGTTTCATGGCTCTGGTAATCAGGACAAAAAAGTTGCTATCTCAGGTTATACAATGCTCTTAGATTTCAGTAGTATACATTTCAATTTTACACCAAAGTGCAGAGTGCAAACCAGTTGGAAACATATTAAGTTTACTTCCCACTTGTTTCTGAGTTGTTTGAAATTTGTTTCATTCCTCTGCACATCAAGACAAAAAAGATGTTTTCTCAGTGCATGCAATGCTTTGACAATACAAATACTATAAATTGCAATTTTACACCAAACTACTTAAAGTAAACCTAATGGAAACAGCTTAAGTTAAGTTTCCACATGATTATGAGTAGTTTGAAAGTTGTTTCATGGCTCTGGTCATCAAGACAAAAAAGTTGCTATCTCAGTGCCTACAATGCTCTGACATTAAAGTAGTTTACATTTCAATTTTACACCAAAGTACTTACTGCAAACCTGTTGGAAACATTTTCAGTTTACTTCCCACTTGTTTCTGAGTTGTTTGAAAGTTGTTTCCTTCCTCTGCACATCAAGACAAAAAACATGTTTTCTCAGTGCATGCAATGCTTTGACAATACAAATAGTATACATTTCAATTTTACACCAAAGAACAGAGTGCAAACCTAATGGAAACACTTTAGGTTAACTTCCCACATGGTTATGAGTAGTTTGAAAGTTGTTTCATGGCTCTGGTCTTCAAGGCAAAAAAGTTGCTATCTCAGTTGATAAAGTGCTCTGATATCAAAGTAGCATACATTTCAATTTTACACCAAAGTGCTTAAAGCAAACCTAATGGAAACACCTTAAGTTAACTTACCACATGATTATGAATAGTTTGAAAGTTGTTTCATGGCTCTGGTCATCAAGACAAAAAAGTTGCTATCTCAGTGCATACAATTCTCTGACATTAAAGTAGTATACATTTCAATTTTACACCAAAGTGCAGACTGCAAACCAGAAGGAAACATTTTAAGTTCACTTCCCACTTGTTTCTGAGTTGTTTGAAAGCTGTTTCATTCCTCTGCACATCAAGACAAAAAAGATGTTTTCTCAGTGCATACAATGCTTTGACAATACAAATAGTATACATTTCAATTTTACACCAAAGTACAGAGTGCAAACTTAATGGAAACACTTTAGGTTAACTTCCCACATGGTTATGAGTAGTTTGAAAGTTGTTTCATGGCTCTGGTCATCAAGGCAAAAAAGTTGCTGCCTCAGTGCATAGAGTGCTCTGACATTAAAGTAGTATACATTTCAATTTTACGCCAAAGTGCTTACTGCAAACCTGATGGAAACATTTTAAGTTTACTTCCCACTTGTTTCGAAGTTTTTTGAAAGTGATTTCATTCCTCTGCACATCAAGACAAAAAAGATGTTTTCTCTGTGCATACAATGCTTTGACAATACAAATAGCATACATTTCAATTTTACACCAAAGTACTTAAAGCAAACCTAATGGAAACACCTTAGGTTATCTTTCCACATGATTATCAGTAGTTTGAAAGTTGTTTCATGGCTCTGGTCATCAGGACAAAAAAGTTGCTGTCTCAGTGCATACAATGCTCTGACATTAAAGTAGTTTACATTTCAATTTTACACCAAAGCACTTACTGCAAACCTGTTGGAAACATTTTCAGTTTACTTCCCACTTGTTTCTGAGTTGTTTGAAAGTTGTTTCCTTCCTCTGCACATCAAGACAAAAAAGATGTTTTCTCAGTGCATGCAATTCTTTGACAATACAAATAGTATACATTTCAATTTTATACCAAAGTACAGAGTGCAAACCTAATGGAAACACTTTAGGTTAACTTCCCACATGGTTATGAGTAGTTTGAAAGTTGTTTCATGGCTCTGGTCATCAAGGCAAAAAAGTTGCTATCTCAGTTGATAAAGTGCTCTGACATCAAAGTAGCATACATTTCAATTTTACACCAAAGTGCTTAAAGGAAGCCTAATGGAAACACCTTAAGTTAACTTTCCACATGATTATGAATAGTTTGAAAGTTGTTTCATGGCTCTGGTTATCAAGACAAAAAAGTTGCTATCTCAGTGAATACAATGCTCTGACATTAAAGTAGTATACATTTCAATTTTCCACCAAAGTGCAGAGTGCAAAACAGATGGAAACATTTTAAGTTTACTTCCCACTTCTTTCTGAGTTGTTCGAAAGTTGTTTCATTCCTCTGCACATCAAGACAAAAAGGATGTTTTCTCAGTGCATGCAATGCTTTGACAATACAAATAGAATACATTGCAATTTTACACCAAACTACTTAAAGTAAACCTAATGGAAACAACTTAAGTTAACTTTCCACATGATTATGAGTAGTTTGAAAGTTGTTTCATGGCTCTGGTCATCAAGACAAAAAAGTTGCTATCTCAGTGCATACAGTGCTCTGACATTAAAGTAGTATACATTTCAATTTTACACCAAAGTTCTTACTGCAAACCAGTTGCAAACATATTAAGTTTACTTCCCACTTGTTTCTGAGTTGTTTGAAAGTTGTTTCATTCCTCTGCACATCAAGACAAAAAAGATGTTTTCTCAGTACATGCAATGCTTTGACAATACAAATAGTATACATTTCAATTTTACACCAAAGTACAGAGTGCAAACTTAATGGAAACACTTTAGGTTAACTTCCCACAGGTTATGAGTAGTTTGAAAGTTGTTTCATGGCTCTGGTCATCAGGACAAAAAAGTTGCTATCTTAGGTCATACAATGCTCTTAGATTTCAGTAGTACACATTTCAATTTTACACCAAACTACAGAGTGCAAACCAGTTGGAAACATATTAAGTTTACTTCCCACTTGTTTCTGAGTTGTTTGAAAGTTGTTTCATTCCTCTGCACATCAAGACAAAAAAGATGTTTTCTCAGTGCATGCAAAGCTTTGACAATACAAATAGTATACATTGCAATTTTACACCAAAGCACTTAAAGCAAACCTAATGGAAACACCTTAGGTTAACTTTCCACATGATTATCAGTAGTTTGTAAGTTGTTTCATGGCTCTGGTAATCAGGACAAAAAAGTTGCTATCTCAGGTCATACAATGCTCTTAGATTTCAGTAGTATACATTTCAATTTTACACCAAAGTGCAGAGTGCAAACCAGTTGGAAACATATTAAGTTTACTTCCCACTTGTTTCTGAGTTGTTTGAAAGTTGTTTCATTCCTCTGCACATCAAGACAAAAAAGATGTTTTCTCAGTGCATGCAATGCTTTGACAATACAAATACTATACATTGCAATTTTACACCAAACTACTTAAAGTAAACCTAATGGAAACAGCTTAAGTTAAGTTTCCACATGATTATGAGTAGTTTGAAAGTTGTTTCATGGCTCTCGTCATCAAGACAAAAAAGTTGCTATCTCAGTGCCTACAATGCTCTGACATTAAAGTAGTTTACATTTCAATTTTACACCAAAGTACTTACTGCAAACCTGTTGGAAACATTTTCAGTTTACTTCCCACTTGTTTCTGAGTTGTTTGAAAGTTGTTTCCTTCCTCTGCACATCAAGACAAAAAAGATGTTTTCTCAGTGCATGCAATGCTTTGACAATACAAATAGTATACATTTCAATTTTACACCAAAGAACAGAGTGCAAACCTAATGGAAACACTTTAGGTTAACTTCCCACATGGTTATGAGTAGTTTGAAAGTTGTTTCATGGCTCTGGTCTTCAAGGCAAAAAAGTTGCTATCTCAGTTGATAAAGTGCTCTGATATCAAAGTAGCATACATTGCAATTTTACACCAAACTACTTAAAGTAAACCTAATGGAAACAGCTTAAGTTAAGTTTCCACATGATTATGAGTAGTTTGAAAGTTGTTTCATGGCTCTGGACATCAAGACAAAAAAGTTGCTATCTCAGTGCCTACAATGCTCTGACATTAAAGTAGTTTACATTTCAATTTTACACCAAAGTACTTACTGCAAACCTGTTGGAAACATTTTCAGTTTACTTCCCACTTGTTTCTGAGTTGTTTGAAAGTTGTTTCCTTCCTCTGCACATCAAGACAAAAAAGATGTTTTCTCAGTGCATGCAATGCTTTGACAATACAAATAGTATACATTTCAATTTTACACCAAAGAACAGAGTGCAAACCTAATGGAAACACTTTAGGTTAACTTCCCACATGGTTATGAGTAGTTTGAAAGTTGTTTCATGGCTCTGGTCTTCAAGGCAAAAAAGTTGCTATCTCAGTTGATAAAGTGCTCTGATATCAAAGTAGCATACATTTCAATTTTACACCAAAGTGCTTAAAGCAAACCTAATGGAAACACCTTAAGTTAACTTACCACATGATTATGAATAGTTTGAAAGTTGTTTCATGGCTCTGGTCATCAAGACAAAAAAGTTGCTATCTCAGTGCATACAATTCTCTGACATTAAAGTAGTATACATTTCAATTTTACACCAAAGTGCAGACTGCAAACCAGAAGGAAACATTTTAAGTTCACTTCCCACTTGTTTCTGAGTTGTTTGAAAGCTGTTTCATTCCTCTGCACATCAAGACAAAAAAGATGTTTTCTCAGTGCATACAATGCTTTGACAATACAAATAGCATACATTTCAATTTTACACCAAAGTACAGAGTGCAAACTTAATGGAAACACTTTAGGTTAACTTCCCACATGGTTATGAGTAGTTTGAAAGTTGTTTCATGGCTCTGGTCATCAAGGCAAAAAAGTTGCTGCCTCAGTGCATAGAGTGCTCTGACATTAAAGTAGTATACATTTCAATTTTACGCCAAAGTGCTTACTGCAAACCTGATGGAAACATTTTAAGTTTACTTCCCACTTGTTTCGAAGTTGTTTGAAAGTGATTTCATTCCTCTGCACATCAAGACAAAAAAGATGTTTTCTCTGTGCATACAATGCTTTGACAATACAAAGAGTATACATTTCAATTTTACACCAAAGTTCTTACTGCAAACCAGTTGCAAACATATTAAGTTTACTTCCCACTTGTTTCTGAGTTGTTTGAAAGTTGTTTCATTCCTCTGCACATCAAGACAAAAAAGATGTTTTCTCAGTACATGCAATGCTTTGACAATACAAATAGTATACATTTCAATTTTACACCAAAGTACAGAGTGCAAACTTAATGGAAACACTTTAGGTTAACTTCCCACAGGTTATGAGTAGTTTGAAAGTTGTTTCATGGCTCTGGTCATCAGGACAAAAAAGTTGCTATCTTAGGTCATACAATGCTCTTAGATTTCAGTAGTACACATTTCAATTTTACACCAAACTACAGAGTGCAAACCAGTTGGAAACATATTAAGTTTACTTCCCACTTGTTTCTGAGTTGTTTGAAAGTTGTTTCATTCCTCTGCACATCAAGACAAAAAAGATGTTTTCTCAGTGCATGCAAAGCTTTGACAATACAAATAGTATACATTGCAATTTTACACCAAAGCACTTAAAGCAAACCTAATGGAAACACCTTAGGTTAACTTTCCACATGATTATCAGTAGTTTGTAAGTTGTTTCATGGCTCTGGTAATCAGGACAAAAAAGTTGCTATCTCAGGTCATACAATGCTCTTAGATTTCAGTAGTATACATTTCAATTTTACACCAAAGTGCAGAGTGCAAACCAGTTGGAAACATATTAAGTTTACTTCCCACTTGTTTCTGAGTTGTTTGAAAGTTGTTTCATTCCTCTGCACAATAAGACAAAAAAGATGTTTTCTCAGTGCATGCAATGCTTTGACAATACAAATACTATACATTGCAATTTTACACCAAACTACTTAAAGTAAACCTAATGGAAACAGCTTAAGTTAAGTTTCCACATGATTATGAGTAGTTTGAAAGTTGTTTCATGGCTCTGGTCATCAAGACAAAAAAGTTGCTATCTCAGTGCCTACAATGCTCTGACATTAAAGTAGTTTACATTTCAATTTTACACCAAAGTACTTACTGCAAACCTGTTGGAAACATTTTCAGTTTACTTCCCACTTGTTTCTGAGTTGTTTGAAAGTTGTTTCCTTCCTCTGCACATCAAGACAAAAAAGATGTTTTCTCAGTGCATGCAATGCTTTGACAATACAAATAGTATACATTTCAATTTTACACCAAAGAACAGAGTGCAAACCTAATGGAAACACTTTAGGTTAACTTCCCACATGGTTATGAGTAGTTTGAAAGTTGTTTCATGGCTCTGGTCTTCAAGGCAAAAAAGTTGCTATCTCAGTTGATAAAGTGCTCTGATATCAAAGTAGCATACATTGCAATTTTACACCAAACTACTTAAAGTAAACCTAATGGAAACAGCTTAAGTTAAGTTTCCACATGATTATGAGTAGTTTGAAAGTTGTTTCATGGCTCTGGTCATCAAGACAAAAAAGTTGCTATCTCAGTGCCTACAATGCTCTGACATTAAAGTAGTTTACATTTCAATTTTACACCAAAGTACTTACTGCAAACCTGTTGGAAACATTTTCAGTTTACTTCCCACTTGTTTCTGAGTTGTTTGAAAGTTGTTTCCTTCCTCTGCACATCAAGACAAAAAAGATGTTTTCTCAGTGCATGCAATGCTTTGACAATACAAATAGTATACATTTCAATTTTACACCAAAGAACAGAGTGCAAACCTAATGGAAACACTTTAGGTTAACTTCCCACATGGTTATGAGTAGTTTGAAAGTTGTTTCATGGCTCTGGTCTTCAAGGCAAAAAAGTTGCTATCTCAGTTGATAAAGTGCTCTGATATCAAAGTAGCATACATTTCAATTTTACACCAAAGTGCTTAAAGCAAACCTAATGGAAACACCTTAAGTTAACTTACCACATGATTATGAATAGTTTGAAAGTTGTTTCATGGCTCTGGTCATCAAGACAAAAAAGTTGCTATCTCAGTGCATACAATTCTCTGACATTAAAGTAGTATACATTTCAATTTTACACCAAAGTGCAGACTGCAAACCAGAAGGAAACATTTTAAGTTCACTTCCCACTTGTTTCTGAGTTGTTTGAAAGCTGTTTCATTCCTCTGCACATCAAGACAAAAAAGATGTTTTCTCAGTGCATACAATGCTTTGACAATACAAATAGCATACATTTCAATTTTACACCAAAGAACAGAGTGCAAACTTAATGGAAACACTTTAGGTTAACTTCCCACATGGTTATGAGTAGTTTGAAAGTTGTTTCATGGCTCTGGTCATCAAGGCAAAAAAGTTGCTGCCTCAGTGCATAGAGTGCTCTGACATTAAAGTAGTATACATTTCAATTTTACGCCAAAGTGCTTACTGCAAACCTGATGGAAACATTTTAAGTTTACTTCCCACTTGTTTCGAAGTTGTTTGAAAGTGATTTCATTCCTCTGCACATCAAGACAAAAAAGATGTTTTCTCTGTGCATACAATGCTTTGACAATACAAAGAGTATACATTTCAATTTTACACCAAAGTTCTTACTGCAAACCAGTTGCAAACATATTAAGTTTACTTCCCACTTGTTTCTGAGTTGTTTGAAAGTTGTTTCATTCCTCTGCACATCAAGACAAAAAAGATGTTTTCTCAGTACATGCAATGCTTTGACAATACAAATAGTATACATTTCAATTTTACACCAAAGTACAGAGTGCAAACTTAATGGAAACACTTTAGGTTAACTTCCCACAGGTTATGAGTAGTTTGAAAGTTGTTTCATGGCTCTGGTCATCAGGACAAAAAAGTTGCTATCTTAGGTCATACAATGCTCTTAGATTTCAGTAGTACACATTTCAATTTTACACCAAACTACAGAGTGCAAACCAGTTGGAAACATATTAAGTTTACTTCCCACTTGTTTCTGAGTTGTTTGAAAGTTGTTTCATTCCTCTGCACATCAAGACAAAAAAGATGTTTTCTCAGTGCATGCAAAGCTTTGACAATACAAATAGTATACATTGCAATTTTACACCAAAGCACTTAAAGCAAACCTAATGGAAACACCTTAGGTTAACTTTCCACATGATTATCAGTAGTTTGTAAGTTGTTTCATGGCTCTGGTAATCAGGACAAAAAAGTTGCTATCTCAGGTCATACAATGCTCTTAGATTTCAGTAGTATACATTTCAATTTTACACCAAAGTGCAGAGTGCAAACCAGTTGGAAACATATTAAGTTTACTTCCCACTTGTTTCTGAGTTGTTTGAAAGTTGTTTCATTCCTCTGCACAATAAGACAAAAAAGATGTTTTCTCAGTGCATGCAATGCTTTGACAATACAAATACTATACATTGCAATTTTACACCAAACTACTTAAAGTAAACCTAATGGAAACAGCTTAAGTTAAGTTTCCACATGATTATGAGTAGTTTGAAAGTTGTTTCATGGCTCTGGTCATCAAGACAAAAAAGTTGCTATCTCAGTGCCTACAATGCTCTGACATTAAAGTAGTTTACATTTCAATTTTCCACCAAAGTGCAGAGTGCAAACCAGTTGCAAACATTTTAAGTTTACTTCCCACTTGTTTCTGAGTTGTTTGGAAGTTGTTTCATTCCTCTGCACATCAAGACAAAAAAGATGTTTTCTCAGTACATGCAATGCTTTGACAATACAAATAGTATACATTTCAATTTTACACCAAAGTACAGAGTGCAAACTTAATGGAAACACTTTAGGTTAACTTCCCACATGGTTATGAGTAGTTTGAAAGTTGTTTCATGGCTCTGGTAATCAGGACCAAAAAGTTGCTATCTCAGGTCATACAATGCTCTTAGATTTTAGTAGTATACATTTCAATTTTACACCAAAGTACTTACTGCAAACCTGTTGGAAACATTTTCAGTTTACTTCCCACTTGTTTCTGAGTTGTTTGAAAGTTGTTTCCTTCCTCTGCACATCAAGACAAAAAAGATGTTTTCTCAGTGCATGCAATGCTTTGACAATACAAATAGTATACATTTCAATTTTACACCAAAGTACAGGGTGCAAACCTAATGGAAACACTTTAGGTTAACTTCCCACATGGTTATGTTTAGTTTGAAAGTTGTTTCATGGCTCTGGTCATCAAGGCAAAAAAGTTGCTATCTCAGTTGATAAAGTGCTCTGATATCAAAGTAGCATACATTTCAATTTTACACCAAAGTGCTTAAAGCAAACCTAATGGAAACACCTTAAGTTAACTTTCCACATGATTATGAATAGTTTGAAAGTTGTTTCATGGCTCTGGTTATCAAGACAAAAAAGTTGCTATCTCAGTGAATACAATGCTCTGACATTAAAGTAGTATACATTTCAATTTTCCACCAAACTGCAGAGTGCAAAACAGATGGAAACATTTTAAGTTAACTTCCCACTTGTTTCTGAGTTGTTTGAAAGTTGTTTCATTCCTCTGCACATCAAGACAAAAAAGATGTTTTCTCAGTGCATGCAATGCTTTGACAATACAAATACTATACATTGCAATTTTACACCAAACTACTTAAAGTAAACCTAAAGGAAACAGCTTAAGTTAAGTTTCCGCATGATTATGAGTAGTTTGAAAGTTGTTTCATGGCTCTCGTCATCAAGACAAAAAAGTTGCTATCTCAGTGCCTACAATGCTCTCACATTAAAGTAGTATACATTTCAATTTTCCACCAAAGTGCAGAGTGCAAACCAGATGGAAACATTTTAAGTTAACTTCCCACTTGTTTCTGAGTTGTTTGAAAGTTGTTTCATTCATCTGCACATCAAGACAAAAAAGATGTTTTCTCAGTGCATACAATGCTTTGACAATACAAATATTATACATTTCAATTTTACACCAAAGCACTTACTGCAAAACTAATGAAAACACATTAGGTTAACTTACCACATGATTATGAGTAGTTTGAAAGTTGTTTGATGGCTCTGGTCATCAAGACAAAAAAGTTGCTATCTCAGTGCATACAGCGCTCTGACATTAAAGTAGTATACATTTCAATTTTACACCAAAGTTCTTACTGCAAACCAGTTTGAAACATATTAAGTTTACTTCCCACTTGTTTCTGAGTTGTTTGAAAGTTGTTTCATTCCTCTGCACCTCAAGACAAAAAAGATGTTTTCTCAGTACATGCAATGCTTTGACAATACAAATAGTATACATTTCAATTTTACACCAAAGTACAGAGTGCAAACCTAATGGAAACACTTTAGGTTAACTTCCCACATGGTTATGTTTAGTTTGAAAGTTGTTTCATGGCTCTGGTCATCAAGACAAAAAAGTTGCTATCTCGGTGCATACAGTGCTCTGACATTAAAGGAGTATACATTTCAATTTTACACCAAAGTGCAGAGTGCAAACCAGTTGGAAACATATTAAGTTTACTTCCCACTTGTTTCTGAGTTGTTTGAAAGTTGTTTCATTCCTCTGCACATTAACACAAAAAAGATGTTTTCTCAGTGCATGCAATGCTTTGTCAATACAAATACTATACATTGCAATTTTACACCAAACTACTTAAAGTAAACCTAATGGAAACAGCTTAAGTTAAGTTTCCACATGACTATGAGTAGTTTGAAAGTTGTTTCATGGCTCTCGTCATCAAGACAAAAAAGTTGCTATCTCAGTGCCTACAATGCTCTCACATTAAAGTAGTATACATTTCAATTTTCCACCAAAGTGCAGAGTGCAAACCAGATGGAAACATTTTAAGTTAACTTCCCACTTGTTTCTGAGTTGTTTGAAAGTTGCTTCATTCCTCTGCACATCAAGACAAAAAAGATGTTTTCTCAGTGCATGCAATGCTTTGACAATACAAATACTATACATTGCAATTTTACACCAAACTACCTAAAGTAAACCTAATGGAAACAGCTTAAGTTAAGTTTCCACATGATTATGAGTAGTTTGAAAGTTGTTTCATGGCTCTCGTCATCAAGACAAAAAAGTTGCTATCTCAGTGCCTACAATGCTCTCACATTAAAGTAGTATACATTTCAATTTTCCACCAAAGTGCAGAGTGCAAACCAGATGGAAACATTTTAAGTTAACTTCCCACTTGTTTCTGAGTTGTTTGAAAGTTGTTTCATTCCTCTGCACATCAAGACAAAAAAGATGTTTTCTCAGTGCATGCAATGCTTTGACAATACAAATACTATACATTGCAATTTTACACCAAACTACTTAAAGTAAACCTAATGGAAACAGCTTAAGTTAAGTTTCCACATGATTATGAGTAGTTTGAAAGTTGTTTCATGGCTCTCGTCATCAAGACAAAAAAGTTGCTATCTCAGTGCCTACAATGCTCTCACATTAAAGTAGTATACATTTCAATTTTCCACCAAAGTGCAGAGTGCAAACCAGTTGCAAACATATTAAGTTTACTTCCCACTTGTTTCTGAGTTGTTTGAAAGTTGTTTCATTCCTCTGCACATCAAGACAAAAAAGATGTTTTCTCAGTACATGCAATGCTTTGACAATACAAATAGTATACATTTCAATTTTACACCAAAGTACAGAGTGCAAACTTAATGGAAACACTTTAGGTTAACTTCCCACATGGTTATGAGTAGTTTGAAAGTTGTTTCATGGCTCTGGTAATCAGGACCAAAAAGTTGCTATCTCAGGTCATACAATGCTCTTAGATTTTAGTAGTATAAATTTCAATTTTACACCAAAGTACTTACTGCAAACCTGTTGGAAACATTTTCAGTTTACTTCCCACTTGTTTCTGAGTTGTTTGAAAGTTGTTTCCTTCCTCTGCACATCAAGACAAAAAAGATGTTTTCTCAGTGCATGCAATGCTTTGACAATACAAATAGTATACATTTCAATTTTACACCAAAGTACAGAGTGCAAACCTAATGGAAACACTTTAGGTTAACTTCCCACATGGTTATGTTTAGTTTGAAAGTTGTTTCATGGCTCTGGTCATCAAGGCAAAAAAGTTGCTATCTCAGTTGATAAAGTGCTCTGATATCAAAGTAGCATACATTTCAATTTTACACCAAAGTGCTTAAAGCAAACCTAATGGAAACACCTTAAGTTAACTTTCCACATGATTATGAATAGTTTGAAAGTTGTTTCATGGCTCTGGTTATCAAGACAAAAAAGTTGCTATCTCAGTGAATACAATGCTCTGACATTAAAGTAGTATACATTTCAATTTTCCACCAAACTGCAGAGTGCAAAACAGATGGAAACATTTTAAGTTAACTTCCCACTTGTTTCTGAGTTGTTTGAAAGTTGTTTCATTCCTCTGCACATCAAGACAAAAAAGATGTTTTCTCAGTGCATGCAATGCTTTGACAATACAAATACTATACATTGCAATTTTACACCAAACTACTTAAAGTAAACCTAAAGGAAACAGCTTAAGTTAAGTTTCCGCATGATTATGAGTAGTTTGAAAGTTGTTTCATGGCTCTCGTCATCAAGACAAAAAAGTTGCTATCTCAGTGCCTACAATGCTCTCACATTAAAGTAGTATACATTTCAATTTTCCACCAAAGTGCAGAGTGCAAACCAGATGGAAACATTTTAAGTTAACTTCCCACTTGTTTCTGAGTTGTTTGAAAGTTGTTTCATTCATCTGCACATCAAGACAAAAAAGATGTTTTCTCAGTGCATACAATGCTTTGACAATACAAATATTATACATTTCAATTTTACACCAAAGCACTTACTGCAAAACTAATGAAAACACATTAGGTTAACTTACCACATGATTATGAGTAGTTTGAAAGTTGTTTGATGGCTCTGGTCATCATGACAAAAAAGTTGCTATCTCAGTGCATACAGCGCTCTGACATTAAAGTAGTATACATTTCAATTTTACACCAAAGTTCTTACTGCAAACCAGTTTGAAACATATTAAGTTTACTTCCCACTTGTTTCTGAGTTGTTTGAAAGTTGTTTCATTCCTCTGCACCTCAAGACAAAAAAGATGTTTTCTCAGTACATGCAATGCTTTGACAATACAAATAGTATACATTTCAATTTTACACCAAAGTACAGAGTGCAAACCTAATGGAAACACTTTAGGTTAACTTCCCACATGGTTATGTTTAGTTTGAAAGTTGTTTCATGGCTCTGGTCATCAAGACAAAAAAGTTGCTATCTCGGTGCATACAGTGCTCTGACATTAAAGGAGTATACATTTCAATTTTACACCAAAGTGCAGAGTGCAAACCAGTTGGAAACATATTAAGTTTACTTCCCACTTGTTTCTGAGTTGTTTGAAAGTTGTTTCATTCCTCTGCACATTAACACAAAAAAGATGTTTTCTCAGTGCATGCAATGCTTTGTCAATACAAATACTATACATTGCAATTTTACACCAAACTACTTAAAGTAAACCTAATGGAAACAGCTTAAGTTAAGTTTCCACATGATTATGAGTAGTTTGAAAGTTGTTTCATGGCTCTCGTCATCAAGACAAAAAAGTTGCTATCTCAGTGCCTACAATGCTCTCACATTAAAGTAGTATACATTTCAATTTTCCACCAAAGTGCAGAGTGCAAACCAGATGGAAACATTTTAAGTTAACTTCCCACTTGTTTCTGAGTTGTTTGAAAGTTGCTTCATTCCTCTGCACATCAAGACAAAAAAGATGTTTTCTCAGTGCATGCAATGCTTTGACAATACAAATACTATACATTGCAATTTTACACCAAACTACCTAAAGTAAACCTAATGGAAACAGCTTAAGTTAAGTTTCCACATGATTATGAGTAGTTTGAAAGTTGTTTCATGGCTCTCGTCATCAAGACAAAAAAGTTGCTATCTCAGTGCCTACAATGCTCTCACATTAAAGTAGTATACATTTCAATTTTCCACCAAAGTGCAGAGTGCAAACCAGTTGCAAACATATTAAGTTTACTTCCCACTTGTTTCTGAGTTGTTTGAAAGTTGTTTCATTCCTCTGCACATCAAGACAAAAAAGATGTTTTCTCAGTACATGCAATGCTTTGACAATACAAATAGTATACATTTCAATTTTACACCAAAGTACAGAGTGCAAACTTAATGGAAACACTTTAGGTTAACTTCCCACAGGTTATGAGTAGTTTGAAAGTTGTTTCATGGCTCTGGTCATCAGGACAAAAAAGTTGCTATCTTAGGTCATACAATGCTCTTAGATTTCAGTAGTACACATTTCAATTTTACACCAAACTACAGAGTGCAAACCAGTTGGAAACATATTAAGTTTACTTCCCACTTGTTTCTGAGTTGTTTGAAAGTTGTTTCATTCCTCTGCACATCAAGACAAAAAAGATGTTTTCTCAGTGCATGCAAAGCTTTGACAATACAAATAGTATACATTGCAATTTTACACCAAAGCACTTAAAGCAAACCTAATGGAAACACCTTAGGTTAACTTTCCACATGATTATCAGTAGTTTGTAAGTTGTTTCATGGCTCTGGTAATCAGGACAAAAAAGTTGCTATCTCAGGTCATACAATGCTCTTAGATTTCAGTAGTATACATTTCAATTTTACACCAAAGTGCAGAGTGCAAACCAGTTGGAAACATATTAAGTTTACTTCCCACTTGTTTCTGAGTTGTTTGAAAGTTGTTTCATTCCTCTGCACATCAAGACAAAAAAGATGTTTTCTCAGTGCATGCAATGCTTTGACAATACAAATACTATACATTGCAATTTTACACCAAACTACTTAAAGTAAACCTAATGGAAACAGCTTAAGTTAAGTTTCCACATGATTATGAGTAGTTTGAAAGTTGTTTCATGGCTCTCGTCATCAAGACAAAAAAGTTGCTATCTCAGTGCCTACAATGCTCTGACATTAAAGTAGTTTACATTTCAATTTTACACCAAAGTACTTACTGCAAACCTGTTGGAAACATTTTCAGTTTACTTCCCACTTGTTTCTGAGTTGTTTGAAAGTTGTTTCCTTCCTCTGCACATCAAGACAAAAAAGATGTTTTCTCAGTGCATGCAATGCTTTGACAATACAAATAGTATACATTTCAATTTTACACCAAAGAACAGAGTGCAAACCTAATGGAAACACTTTAGGTTAACTTCCCACATGGTTATGAGTAGTTTGAAAGTTGTTTCATGGCTCTGGTCTTCAAGGCAAAAAAGTTGCTATCTCAGTTGATAAAGTGCTCTGATATCAAAGTAGCATACATTGCAATTTTACACCAAACTACTTAAAGTAAACCTAATGGAAACAGCTTAAGTTAAGTTTCCACATGATTATGAGTAGTTTGAAAGTTGTTTCATGGCTCTGGTCATCAAGACAAAAAAGTTGCTATCTCAGTGCCTACAATGCTCTGACATTAAAGTAGTTTACATTTCAATTTTACACCAAAGTACTTACTGCAAACCTGTTGGAAACATTTTCAGTTTACTTCCCACTTGTTTCTGAGTTGTTTGAAAGTTGTTTCATTCCTCTGCACATCAAGACAAAAAAGATGTTTTCTCAGTACATGCAATGCTTTGACAATACAAATAGTATACATTTCAATTTTACAAAAAGAACAGAGTGCAAACCTAATGGAAACACTTTAGGTTAACTTCCCACATGGTTATGAGTAGTTTGAAAGTTGTTTCATGGCTCTGGTCTTCAAGGCAAAAAAGTTGCTATCTCAGTTGATAAAGTGCTCTGATATCAAAGTAGCATACATTTCAATTTTACACCAAAGTGCTTAAAGCAAACCTAATGGAAACACCTTAAGTTAACTTACCACATGATTATGAATAGTTTGAAAGTTGTTTCATGGCTCTGGTCATCAAGACAAAAAAGTTGCTATCTCAGTGCATACAATTCTCTGACATTAAAGTAGTATACATTTCAATTTTACACCAAAGTGCAGACTGCAAACCAGAAGGAAACATTTTAAGTTCACTTCCCACTTGTTTCTGAGTTGTTTGAAAGCTGTTTCATTCCTCTGCACATCAAGACAAAAAAGATGTTTTCTCAGTGCATACAATGCTTTGACAATACAAATAGCATACATTTCAATTTTACACCAAAGTACAGAGTGCAAACTTAATGGAAACACTTTAGGTTAACTTCCCACATGGTTATGAGTAGTTTGAAAGTTGTTTCATGGCTCTGGTCATCAAGGCAAAAAAGTTGCTGCCTCAGTGCATAGAGTGCTCTGACATTAAAGTAGTATACATTTCAATTTTACGCCAAAGTGCTTACTGCAAACCTGATGGAAACATTTTAAGTTTACTTCCCACTTGTTTCGAAGTTGTTTGAAAGTGATTTCATTCCTCTGCACATCAAGACAAAAAAGATGTTTTCTCTGTGCATACAATGCTTTGACAATACAAAGAGTATACATTTCAATTTTACACCAAAGTTCTTACTGCAAACCAGTTGCAAACATATTAAGTTTACTTCCCACTTGTTTCTGAGTTGTTTGAAAGTTGTTTCATTCCTCTGCACATCAAGACAAAAAAGATGTTTTCTCAGTACATGCAATGCTTTGACAATACAAATAGTATACATTTCAATTTTACACCAAAGTACAGAGTGCAAACTTAATGGAAACACTTTAGGTTAACTTCCCACAGGTTATGAGTAGTTTGAAAGTTGTTTCATGGCTCTGGTCATCAGGACAAAAAAGTTGCTATCTTAGGTCATACAATGCTCTTAGATTTCAGTAGTACACACTTCAATTTTACACCAAACTACAGAGTGCAAACCAGTTGGAAACATATTAAGTTTACTTCCCACTTGTTTCTGAGTTGTTTGAAAGTTGTTTCATTCCTCTGCACATCAAGACAAAAAAGATGTTTTCTCAGTGCATGCAAAGCTTTGACAATACAAATAGTATACATTGCAATTTTACACCAAAGCACTTAAAGCAAACCTAATGGAAACACCTTAGGTTAACTTTCCACATGATTATCAGTAGTTTGTAAGTTGTTTCATGGCTCTGGTAATCAGGACAAAAAAGTTGCTATCTCAGGTCATACAATGCTCTTAGATTTCAGTAGTATACATTTCAATTTTACACCAAAGTGCAGAGTGCAAACCAGTTGGAAACATATTAAGTTTACTTCCCACTTGTTTCTGAGTTGTTTGAAAGTTGTTTCATTCCTCTGCACAATAAGACAAAAAAGATGTTTTCTCAGTGCATGCAATGCTTTGACAATACAAATACTATACATTGCAATTTTACACCAAACTACTTAAAGTAAACCTAATGGAAACAGCTTAAGTTAAGTTTCCACATGATTATGAGTAGTTTGAAAGTTGTTTCATGGCTCTGGTCATCAAGACAAAAAAGTTGCTATCTCAGTGCCTACAATGCTCTGACATTAAAGTAGTTTACATTTCAATTTTACACCAAAGTACTTACTGCAAACCTGTTGGAAACATTTTCAGTTTACTTCCCACTTGTTTCTGAGTTGTTTGAAAGTTGTTTCCTTCCTCTGCACATCAAGACAAAAAAGATGTTTTCTCAGTGCATGCAATGCTTTGACAATACAAATAGTATACATTTCAATTTTACACCAAAGAACAGAGTGCAAACCTAATGGAAACACTTTAGGTTAACTTCCCACATGGTTATGAGTAGTTTGAAAGTTGTTTCATGGCTCTGGTCTTCAAGGCAAAAAAGTTGCTATCTCAGTTGATAAAGTGCTCTGATATCAAAGTAGCATACATTGCAATTTTACACCAAACTACTTAAAGTAAACCTAATGGAAACAGCTTAAGTTAAGTTTCCACATGATTATGAGTAGTTTGAAAGTTGTTTCATGGCTCTCGTCATCAAGACAAAAAAGTTGCTATCTCAGTGCCTACAATGCTCTGACATTAAAGTAGTTTACATTTCAATTTTACACCAAAGTACTTACTGCAAACCTGTTGGAAACATTTTCAGTTTACTTCCCACTTGTTTCTGAGTTGTTTGAAAGTTGTTTCCTTCCTCTGCACATCAAGACAAAAAAGATGTTTTCTCAGTGCATGCAATGCTTTGACAATACAAATAGTATACATTTCAATTTTACACCAAAGAACAGAGTGCAAACCTAATGGAAACACTTTAGGTTAACTTCCCACATGGTTATGAGTAGTTTGAAAGTTGTTTCATGGCCCTGGTCTTCAAGGCAAAAAAGTTGCTATCTCAGTTGATAAAGTGTTCTGATTCAAAGTAGCATACATTTCAATTTTACACCAAAGTGCTTAAAGCAAACCTAATGGAAACACCTTAAGTTAACTTACCACATGATTATGAATAGTTTGAAAGTTGTTTCATGGCTCTGGTCATCAAGACAAAAAAGTTGCTATCTCAGTGCATACAATTCTCTGACATTAAAGTAGTATACATTTCAATTTTACACCAAAGTGCAGACTGCAAACCAGAAGGAAACATTTTAAGTTCACTTCCCACTTGTTTCTGAGTTGTTTGAAAGCTGTTTCATTCCTCTGCACATCAAGACAAAAAAGATGTTTTCTCAGTGCATACAATGCTTTGACAATACAAAGAGCATACATTTCAATTTTACACCAAAGTACAGAGTGCAAACTTAATGGAAACACTTTAGGTTAACTTCCCACATGGTTATGAGTAGTTTGAAAGTTGTTTCATGGCTCTGGTCATCAAGGCAAAAAAGTTGCTTCCTCAGTGCATAGAGTGCTCTGACATTAAAGTAGTATACATTTCAATTTTACGCCAAAGTGCTTACTGCAAACCTGATGGAAACATTTTAAGTTTACTTCCCACTTGTTTCGAAGTTGTTTGAAAGTGATTTCATTCCTCTGCACATCAAGACAAAAAAGATGTTTTCTCTGTGTATACAATGCTTTGACAATACAAATAGTATACATTTCAATTTTACACCAAAGTAATTAAAGCAAAACTAATGGAAACACCTTAGGTTAACTTTCCACATGATTATCAGTAGTTTGAAAGTTGTTTCATGGCTCTGGTCATCAGGACAAAAAAGTTGCTATCTCAGTGCATACAATGCTCTGACATTAAAGTAGTTTACATTTCAATTTTACACCAAAGCACTTACTGGAAACCTGTTGGAAACATTTTCAGTTTACTTCCCACTTGTTTCTGAGTTGTTTGAAAGTTGTTTCCTTCCTCTGCACATCAAGACAAAAAAGATGTTTTCTCAGTGCATGCAATTCTTTGACAATACAAATAGTATACATTTCAATTTTATACCAAAGTACAGAGTGCAAACCTAATGGAAACACTTTAGGTTAACTTCCCACATGGTTATGAGTAGTTTGAAAGTTGTTTCATGGCTCTGGTCATCAAGGCAAAAAAGTTGCTATCTCAGTTGATAAAGTGCTCTGACATCAAAGTAGCATACATTTCAATTTTACACCAAAGTGCTTAAAGGAAGCCTAATGGAAACACCTTAAGTTAACTTTCCACATGATTATGAATAGTTTGAAAGTTGTTTCATGGCTCTGGTTATCAAGACAAAAAAGTTGCTATCTCAGTGAATACAATGCTCTGACATTAAAGTAGTATACATTTCAATTTTCCACCAAAGTGCAGAGTGCAAAACAGATGGAAACATTTTAAGTTTACTTCCCACTTCTTTCTGAGTTGTTTGAAAGTTGTTTCATTCCTCTGCACATCAAGACAAAAGGGATGTTTTCTCAGTGCATGCAATGCTTTGACAATACAAATAGTATACATTGCAATTTTACACCAAAAACTACTTAAAGTAAACCTAATGGAAACATCTTAAGTTAACTTTCCACATGATTATGAGTAGTTTGAAAGTTGTTTCATGGCTCTGGTCATCAAGACAAAAAAGTTGCTATCTCAGTGCATACAGTGCTCTGACATTAAATTAGTATAAATTTCAATTTTACACCAAAGTTCTTACTGCAAACCAGTTGCAAACATATTAAGTTTACTTCCCACTTGTTTCTGAGTTGTTTGAAAGTTGTTTCATTCCTCTGCACATCAAGACAAAAAAGATGTTTTCTCAGTACATGCAATGCTTTGACAATACAAATAGTATACATTTCAATTTTACACCAAAGTACAGAGTGCAAACTTAATGGAAACACTTTAGGTTAACTTCCCACAGGTTATGAGTAGTTTGAAAGTTGTTTCATGGCTCTGGTCATCAGGACAAAGAAGTTGCTATCTTAGGTCATACAATGCTCTTAGATTTCAGTAGTACACATTTCAATTTTACACCAAACTACAGAGTGCAAACCAGTTGGAAACATATTAAGTTTACTTCCCACTTGTTTCTGAGTTGTTTGAAAGTTGTTTCATTCCTCTGCACATCAAGACAAAAAAGATGTTTTCTCAGTGCATGCAAAGCTTTGACAATACAAATAGTATACATTGCAATTTTACACCAAAGCACTTAAAGCAAACCTAATGGAAACACCTTAGGTTAACTTCCCACATGATTATCAGTAGTTTGTAAGTTGTTTCATGGCTCTGGTAATCAGGACAAAAAAGTTGATATCTCAGGTCATACAATGCTCTTAGATTTCAGTACTATACATTTCAGTTTTACACCAAACTGCAGAGTGCAAACCAGTTGGAAACATATTAAGTTTACTTCCCACTTGTTTCTGAGTTGTTTGAAAGTTGTTTCATTCCGCTGCACATCAAGACAAAAAAGATGTTTTCTCAGTGCATGCAATGCTTTGACAATACAAATACTATACATTGCAATTTTACACCAAACTACTTAAAGTAAACCTAATGGAAACAGCTTAAGTTAAGTTTCCACATGATTATGAGTAGTTTGAAAGTTGTTTCATGGCTCTGGTCATCAAGACAAAAAAGTTGCTATCTCAGTGCCTACAATGCTCTGACATTAAAGTAGTTTACATTTCAATTTTACACCAAAGTACTTACTGCAAACCTGTTGGAAACATTTTCAGTTTACTTCCCACTTGTTTCTGAGTTGTTTGAAAGTTGTTTCCTTCCTCTGCACATCAAGACAAAAAAGATGTTTTCTCAGTGCATGCAATGCTTTGACAATACAAATAGTATACATTTCAATTTTACACCAAAGAACAGAGTGCAAACCTAATGGAAACACTTTAGGTTAACTTCCCACATGGTTATGAGTAGTTTGAAAGTTGTTTCATGGCTCTGGTCATCAAGGCAAAAAAGTTGCTATCTCAGTTGATAAAGTGCTCTGATTCAAAGTAGCATACATTTCAATTTTACACCAAAGTGCTTAAAGCAAACCTAATGGAAACACCTTAAGTTAACTTACCACATGATTATGAATAGTTTGAAAGTTGTTTCATGGCTCTGGTCATCAAGACAAAAAAGTTGCTATCTCAGTGCATACAATTCTCTGACATTAAAGTAGTATACATTTCAATTTTACACCAAAGTGCAGACTGCAAACCAGAAGGAAACATTTTAAGTTCACTTCCCACTTGTTTCTGAGTTGTTTGAAAGCTGTTTCATTCCTCTGCACATCAAGACAAAAAAGATGTTTTCTCAGTGCATACAATGCTTTGAGAATACAAAGAGCATACATTTCAATTTTACACCAAAGTACAGAGTGCAAACTTAATGGAAACACTTTAGGTTAACTTCCCACATGGTTATGAGTAGTTTGAAAGTTGTTTCATGGCTCTGGTCATCAAGGCAAAAAAGTTGCTGCCTCAGTGCATAGAGTGCTCTGACATTAAAGTAGTATACATTTCAATTTTACGCCAAAGTGCTTACTGCAAACCTGATGGAAACATTTTAAGTTTACTTCCCACTTGTTTCGAAGTTGTTTGAAAGTGATTTCATTCCTCTGCACATCAAGACAAAAAAGATGTTTTCTCTTTGCATACAATGCTTTGACAATACAAATAGTATACATTTCAATTTTACACCAAAGTACTTAAAGCAAAACTAATGGAAACAGCTTAAGTTAAGTTTCCACATGATTATGAGTAGTTTGAAAGTTGTTTCATGGCTCTCGTCATCAAGACAAAAAAGTTGCTATCTCAGTGCCTACAATGCTCTCACATTAAAGTAGTATACATTTCAATTTTCCACCAAAGTGCAGAGTGCAAACCAGTTGCAAACATTTTAAGTTTACTTCCCACTTGTTTCTGAGTTGTTTGAAAGTTGTTTCATTCCTCTGCACATCAAGACAAAAAAGATGTTTTCTCAGTACATGCAATGCTTTGACAATACAAATAGTATACATTTCAATTTTACACCAAAGTACAGAGTGCAAACTTAATGGAAACACTTTAGGTTAACTTCCCACATGGTTATGAGTAGTTTGAAAGTTGTTTCATGGCTCTGGTAATCAGGACCAAAAAGTTGCTATCTCAGGTCATACAATGCTCTTAGATTTTAGTAGTATACATTTCAATTTTACACCAAAGTACTTACTGCAAACCTGTTGGAAACATTTTCAGTTTACTTCCCACTTGTTTCTGAGTTGTTTGAAAGTTGTTTCCTTCCTCTGCACATCAAGACAAAAAAGATGTTTTCTCAGTGCATGCAATGCTTTGACAATACAAATAGTATACATTTCAATTTTACACCAAAGTACAGAGTGCAAACCTAATGGAAACACTTTAGGTTAACTTCCCACATGGTTATGTTTAGTTTGAAAGTTGTTTCATGGCTCTGGTCATCAAGGCAAAAAAGTTGCTATCTCAGTTGATAAAGTGCTCTGATATCAAAGTAGCATACATTTCAATTTTACACCAAAGTGCTTAAAGCAAACCTAATGGAAACACCTTAAGTTAACTTTCCACATGATTATGAATAGTTTGAAAGTTGTTTCATGGCTCTGGTTATCAAGACAAAAAAGTTGCTATCTCAGTGAATACAATGCTCTGACATTAAAGTAGTATACATTTCAATTTTCCACCAAACTGCAGAGTGCAAAACAGATGGAAACATTTTAAGTTAACTTCCCACTTGTTTCTGAGTTGTTTGAAAGTTGTTTCATTCCTCTGCACATCAAGACAAAAAAGATGTTTTCTCAGTGCATGCAATGCTTTGACAATACAAATACTATACATTGCAATTTTACACCAAACTACTTAAAGTAAACCTAAAGGAAACAGCTTAAGTTAAGTTTCCGCATGATTATGAGTAGTTTGAAAGTTGTTTCATGGCTCTCGTCATCAAGACAAAAAAGTTGCTATCTCAGTGCCTACAATGCTCTCACATTAAAGTAGTATACATTTCAATTTTCCACCAAAGTGCAGAGTGCAAACCAGATGGAAACATTTTAAGTTAACTTCCCACTTGTTTCTGAGTTGTTTGAAAGTTGTTTCATTCATCTGCACATCAAGACAAAAAAGATGTTTTCTCAGTGCATACAATGCTTTGACAATACAAATATTATACATTTCAATTTTACACCAAAGCACTTACTGCAAAACTAATGAAAACACATTAGGTTAACTTACCACATGATTATGAGTAGTTTGAAAGTTGTTTGATGGCTCTGGTCATCAAGGCAAAAAAGTTGCTATCTCAGTGCATACAGCGCTCTGACATTAAAGTAGTATACATTTCAATTTTACACCAAAGTTCTTACTGCAAACCAGTTTGAAACATATTAAGTTTACTTCCCACTTGTTTCTGAGTTGTTTGAAAGTTGTTTCATTCCTCTGCACCTCAAGACAAAAAAGATGTTTTCTCAGTACATGCAATGCTTTGACAATACAAATAGTATACATTTCAATTTTACACCAAAGTACAGAGTGCAAACCTAATGGAAACACTTTAGGTTAACTTCCCACATGGTTATGTTTAGTTTGAAAGTTGTTTCATGGCTCTGGTCATCAAGACAAAAAAGTTGCTATCTCGGTGCATACAGTGCTCTGACATTAAAGGAGTATACATTTCAATTTTACACCAAAGTGCAGAGTGCAAACCAGTTGGAAACATATTAAGTTTACTTCCCACTTGTTTCTGAGTTGTTTGAAAGTTGTTTCATTCCTCTGCACATTAACACAAAAAAGATGTTTTCTCAGTGCATGCAATGCTTTGTCAATACAAATACTATACATTGCAATTTTACACCAAACTACTTAAAGTAAACCTAATGGAAACAGCTTAAGTTAAGTTTCCACATGATTATGAGTAGTTTGAAAGTTGTTTCATGGCTCTCGTCATCAAGACAAAAAAGTTGCTATCTCAGTGCCTACAATGCTCTCACATTAAAGTAGTATACATTTCAATTTTCCACCAAAGTGCAGAGTGCAAACCAGATGGAAACATTTTAAGTTAACTTCCCACTTGTTTCTGAGTTGTTTGAAAGTTGCTTCATTCCTCTGCACATCAAGACAAAAAAGATGTTTTCTCAGTGCATGCAATGCTTTGACAATACAAATACTATACATTGCAATTTTACACCAAACTACCTAAAGTAAACCTAATGGAAACAGCTTAAGTTAAGTTTCCACATGATTATGAGTAGTTTGAAAGTTGTTTCATGGCTCTCGTCATCAAGACAAAAAAGTTGCTATCTCAGTGCCTACAATGCTCTCACATTAAAGTAGTATACATTTCAATTTTCCACCAAAGTGCAGAGTGCAAACCAGATGGAAACATTTTAAGTTAACTTCCCACTTGTTTCTGAGTTGTTTGAAAGTTGTTTCATTCCTCTGCACATCAAGACAAAAAAGATGTTTTCTCAGTGCATGCAATGCTTTGTCAATACAAATACTATACATTGCAATTTTACACCAAACTACTTAAAGTAAACCTAATGGAAACAGCTTAAGTTAAGTTTCCACATGATTATGAGTAGTTTGAAAGTTGTTTCATGGCTCTCGTCATCAAGACAAAAAAGTTGCTATCTCAGTGCCTACAATGCTCTCACATTAAAGTAGTATACATTTCAATTTTCCACCAAAGTGCAGAGTGCAAACCAGTTGCAAACATATTAAGTTTACTTCCCACTTGTTTCTGAGTTGTTTGAAAGTTGTTTCATTCCTCTGCACATCAAGACAAAAAAGATGTTTTCTCAGTACATGCAATGCTTTGACAATACAAATAGTATACATTTCAATTTTACACCAAAGTACAGAGTGCAAACTTAATGGAAACACTTTAGGTTAACTTCCCACATGGTTATGAGTAGTTTGAAAGTTGTTTCATGGCTCTGGTAATCAGGACCAAAAAGTTGCTATCTCAGGTCATACAATGCTCTTAGATTTTAGTAGTATACATTTCAATTTTACACCAAAGTACTTACTGCAAACCTGTTGGAAACATTTTCAGTTTACTTCCCACTTGTTTCTGAGTTGTTTGAAAGTTGTTTCCTTCCTCTGCACATCAAGACAAAAAAGATGTTTTCTCAGTGCATGCAATGCTTTGACAATACAAATAGTATACATTTCAATTTTACACCAAAGTACAGAGTGCAAACCTAATGGAAACACTTTAGGTTAACTTCCCACATGGTTATGTTTAGTTTGAAAGTTGTTTCATGGCTCTGGTCATCAAGGCAAAAAAGTTGCTATCTCAGTTGATAAAGTGCTCTGATATCAAAGTAGCATACATTTCAATTTTACACCAAAGTGCTTAAAGCAAACCTAATGGAAACACCTTAAGTTAACTTTCCACATGATTATGAATAGTTTGAAAGTTGTTTCATGGCTCTGGTTATCAAGACAAAAAAGTTGCTATCTCAGTGAATACAATGCTCTGACATTAAAGTAGTATACATTTCAATTTTCCACCAAACTGCAGAGTGCAAAACAGATGGAAACATTTTAAGTTAACTTCCCACTTGTTTCTGAGTTGTTTGAAAGTTGTTTCATTCCTCTGCACATCAAGACAAAAAAGATGTTTTCTCAGTGCATGCAATGCTTTGACAATACAAATAGTATACATTGCAATTTTACACCAAACTACTTAAAGTAAACCTAAAGGAAACAGCTTAAGTTAAGTTTCCGCATGATTATGAGTAGTTTGAAAGTTGTTTCATGGCTCTCGTCATCAAGACAAAAAAGTTGCTATCTCAGTGCCTACAATGCTCTCACATTAAAGTAGTATACATTTCAATTTTCCACCAAAGTGCAGAGTGCAAACCAGATGGAAACATTTTAAGTTAACTTCCCACTTGTTTCTGAGTTGTTTGAAAGTTGTTTCATTCATCTGCACATCAAGACAAAAAAGATGTTTTCTCAGTGCATACAATGCTTTGACAATACAAATATTATACATTTCAATTTTACACCAAAGCACTTACTGCAAAACTAATGAAAACACATTAGGTTAACTTACCACATGATTATGAGTAGTTTGAAAGTTGTTTGATGGCTCTGGTCATCAAGACAAAAAAGTTGCTATCTCAGTGCATACAGCGCTCTGACATTAAAGTAGTATACATTTCAATTTTACACCAAAGTTCTTACTGCAAACCAGTTTGAAACATATTAAGTTTACTTCCCACTTGTTTCTGAGTTGTTTGAAAGTTGTTTCATTCCTCTGCACCTCAAGACAAAAAAGATGTTTTCTCAGTACATGCAATGCTTTGACAATACAAATAGTATACATTTCAATTTTACACCAAAGTACAGAGTGCAAACCTAATGGAAACACTTTAGGTTAACTTCCCACATGGTTATGTTTAGTTTGAAAGTTGTTTCATGGCTCTGGTCATCAAGACAAAAAAGTTGCTATCTCGGTGCATACAGTGCTCTGACATTAAAGGAGTATACATTTCAATTTTACACCAAAGTGCAGAGTGCAAACCAGTTGGAAACATATTAAGTTTACTTCCCACTTGTTTCTGAGTTGTTTGAAAGTTGTTTCATTCCTCTGCACATTAACACAAAAAAGATGTTTTCTCAGTGCATGCAATGCTTTGTCAATACAAATACTATACATTGCAATTTTACACCAAACTACTTAAAGTAAACCTAATGGAAACAGCTTAAGTTAAGTTTCCACATGATTATGAGTAGTTTGAAAGTTGTTTCATGGCTCTCGTCATCAAGACAAAAAAGTTGCTATCTCAGTGCCTACAATGCTCTCACATTAAAGTAGTATACATTTCAATTTTCCACCAAAGTGCAGAGTGCAAACCAGATGGAAACATTTTAAGTTAACTTCCCACTTGTTTCTGAGTTGTTTGAAAGTTGCTTCATTCCTCTGCACATCAAGACAAAAAAGATGTTTTCTCAGTGCATGCAATGCTTTGACAATACAAATACTATACATTGCAATTTTACACCAAACTACCTAAAGTAAACCTAATGGAAACAGCTTAAGTTAAGTTTCCACATGATTATGAGTAGTTTGAAAGTTGTTTCATGGCTCTCGTCATCAAGACAAAAAAGTTGCTATCTCAGTGCCTACAATGCTCTCACATTAAAGTAGTATACATTTCAATTTTCCACCAAAGTGCAGAGTGCAAACCAGTTGCAAACATATTAAGTTTACTTCCCACTTGTTTCTGAGTTGTTTGAAAGTTGTTTCATTCCTCTGCACATCAAGACAAAAAAGATGTTTTCTCAGTACATGCAATGCTTTGACAATACAAATAGTATACATTTCAATTTTACACCAAAGTAGAGAGTGCAAACTTAATGCAAACACTTTAGGTTAACTTCCCACATGGTTATGAGTAGTTTGAAAGTTGTTTCATGGCTCTGGTAATCAGGAGAAAAAAGTTGCTATCTCAGGTCATACAATGCTCTTAGATTTTAGTAGTATACATTTCAATTTTACACCAAAGTACTTACTGCAAACCTGTTGGAAACATTTTCAGTTTACTTCCCACTTGTTTCTGAGTTGTTTGAAAGTTGTTTCCTTCCTCTGCACATCAAGACAAAAAAGATGTTTTCTCAGTGCATGCAATGCTTTGACAATACAAATAGTATACATTTCAATTTTACACCAAAGTACAGAGTGCAAACCTAATGGAAACACTTTAGGTTAACTTCCCACATGGTTATGTTTAGTTTGAAAGTTGTTTCATGGCTCTGGTCATCAAGGCAAAAAAGTTGCTATCTCAGTTGATAAAGTGCTCTGATATCAAAGTAGCATACATTTCAATTTTACACCAAAGTGCTTAAAGCAAACCTAATGGAAACACCTTAAGTTAACTTTCCACATGATTATGAATAGTTTGAAAGTTGTTTCATGGCTCTGGTTATCAAGACAAAAAAGTTGCTATCTCAGTGAATACAATGCTCTGACATTAAAGTAGTATACATTTCAATTTTCCACCAAACTGCAGAGTGCAAAACAGATGGAAACATTTTAAGTTAACTTCCCACTTGTTTCTGAGTTGTTTGAAAGTTGTTTCATTCCTCTGCACATCAAGACAAAAAAGATGTTTTCTCAGTGCATGCAATGCTTTGACAATACAAATACTATACATTGCAATTTTACACCAAACTACTTAAAGTAAACCTAAAGGAAACAGCTTAAGTTAAGTTTCCGCATGATTATGAGTAGTTTGAAAGTTGTTTCATGGCTCTCGTCATCAAGACAAAAAAGTTGCTATCTCAGTGCCTACAATGCTCTCACATTAAAGTAGTATACATTTCAATTTTCCACCAAAGTGCAGAGTGCAAACCAGATGGAAACATTTTAAGTTAACTTCCCACTTGTTTCTGAGTTGTTTGAAAGTTGTTTCATTCATCTGCACATCAAGACAAAAAAGATGTTTTCTCAGTGCATACAATGCTTTGACAATACAAATATTATACATTTCAATTTTACACCAAAGCACTTACTGCAAAACTAATGAAAACACATTAGGTTAACTTACCACATGATTATGAGTAGTTAGAAAGTTGTTTGATGGCTCTGGTCATCAAGACAAAAAAGTTGCTATCTCAGTGCATACAGCGCTCTGACATTAAAGTAGTATACATTTCAATTTTACACCAAAGTTCTTACTGCAAACCAGTTTGAAACATATTAAGTTTACTTCCCACTTGTTTCTGAGTTGTTTGAAAGTTGTTTCATTCCTCTGCACCTCAAGACAAAAAAGATGTTTTCTCAGTACATGCAATGCTTTGACAATACAAATAGTATACATTTCAATTTTACACCAAAGTACAGAGTGCAAACCTAATGGAAACACTTTAGGTTAACTTCCCACATGGTTATGTTTAGTTTGAAAGTTGTTTCATGGCTCTGGTCATCAAGACAAAAAAGTTGCTATCTCGGTGCATACAGTGCTCTGACATTAAAGGAGTATACATTTCAATTTTACACCAAAGTGCAGAGTGCAAACCAGTTGGAAACATATTAAGTTTACTTCCCACTTGTTTCTGAGTTGTTTGAAAGTTGTTTCATTCCTCTGCACATTAACACAAAAAAGATGTTTTCTCAGTGCATGCAATGCTTTGTCAATACAAATACTATACATTGCAATTTTACACCAAACTACTTAAAGTAAACCTAATGGAAACAGCTTAAGTTAAGTTTCCACATGATTATGAGTAGTTTGAAAGTTGTTTCATGGCTCTCGTCATCAAGACAAAAAAGTTGCTATCTCAGTGCCTACAATGCTCTCACATTAAAGTAGTATACATTTCAATTTTCCACCAAAGTGCAGAGTGCAAACCAGATGGAAACATTTTAAGTTAACTTCCCACTTGTTTCTGAGTTGTTTGAAAGTTGCTTCATTCCTCTGCACATCAAGACAAAAAAGATGTTTTCTCAGTGCATGCAATGCTTTGACAATACAAATACTATACATTGCAATTTTACACCAAACTACCTAAAGTAAACCTAATGGAAACAGCTTAAGTTAAGTTTCCACATGATTATGAGTAGTTTGAAAGTTGTTTCATGGCTCTCGTCATCAAGACAAAAAAGTTGCTATCTCAGTGCCTACAATGCTCTCACATTAAAGTAGTATACATTTCAATTTTCCACCAAAGTGCAGAGTGCAAACCAGTTGCAAACATATTAAGTTTACTTCCCACTTGTTTCTGAGTTGTTTGAAAGTTGTTTCATTCCTCTGCACATCAAGACAAAAAAGATGTTTTCTCAGTACATGCAATGCTTTGACAATACAAATAGTATACATTTCAATTTTACACCAAAGTAGAGAGTGCAAACTTAATGCAAACACTTTAGGTTAACTTCCCACATGGTTATGAGTAGTTTGAAAGTTGTTTCATGGCTCTGGTAATCAGGAGAAAAAAGTTGCTATCTCAGGTCATACAATGCTCTTAGATTTTAGTAGTATACATTTCAATTTTACACCAAAGTACTTACTGCAAACCTGTTGGAAACATTTTCAGTTTACTTCCCACTTGTTTCTGAGTTGTTTGAAAGTTGTTTCCTTCCTCTGCACATCAAGACAAAAAAGATGTTTTCTCAGTGCATGCAATGCTTTGACAATACAAATAGTATACATTTCAATTTTACACCAAAGTACAGAGTGCAAACCTAATGGAAACACTTTAGGTTAACTTCCCACATGGTTATGTTTAGTTTGAAAGTTGTTTCATGGCTCTGGTCATCAAGGCAAAAAAGTTGCTATCTCAGTTGATAAAGTGCTCTGATATCAAAGTAGCATACATTTCAATTTTACACCAAAGTGCTTAAAGCAAACCTAATGGAAACACCTTAAGTTAACTTTCCACATGATTATGAATAGTTTGAAAGTTGTTTCATGGCTCTGGTTATCAAGACAAAAAAGTTGCTATCTCAGTGAATACAATGCTCTGACATTAAAGTAGTATACATTTCAATTTTCCACCAAACTGCAGAGTGCAAAACAGATGGAAACATTTTAAGTTAACTTCCCACTTGTTTCTGAGTTGTTTGAAAGTTGTTTCATTCCTCTGCACATCAAGACAAAAAAGATGTTTTCTCAGTGCATGCAATGCTTTGACAATACAAATACTATACATTGCAATTTTACACCAAACTACTTAAAGTAAACCTAAAGGAAACAGCTTAAGTTAAGTTTCCGCATGATTATGAGTAGTTTGAAAGTTGTTTCATGGCTCTCGTCATCAAGACAAAAAAGTTGCTATCTCAGTGCCTACAATGCTCTCACATTAAAGTAGTATACATTTCAATTTTCCACCAAAGTGCAGAGTGCAAACCAGATGGAAACATTTTAAGTTAACTTCCCACTTGTTTCTGAGTTGTTTGAAAGTTGTTTCATTCATCTGCACATCAAGACAAAAAAGATGTTTTCTCAGTGCATACAATGCTTTGACAATACAAATATTATACATTTCAATTTTACACCAAAGCACTTACTGCAAAACTAATGAAAACACATTAGGTTAACTTACCACATGATTATGAGTAGTTAGAAAGTTGTTTGATGGCTCTGGTCATCAAGACAAAAAAGTTGCTATCTCAGTGCATACAGCGCTCTGACATTAAAGTAGTATACATTTCAATTTTACACCAAAGTTCTTACTGCAAACCAGTTTGAAACATATTAAGTTTACTTCCCACTTGTTTCTGAGTTGTTTGAAAGTTGTTTCATTCCTCTGCACATCAAGACAAAAAAGATGTTTTCTCAGTACATGCAATGCTTTGACAATACAAATAGTATACATTTCTATTTTACACCAAAGCACTTAAAGCAAACCTAATGGAAACACCTTAGGTTAACTTTCCACATGATTATCAGTAGTTTGTAAGTTGTTTCATGGCTCTGGTAATCAGGACAAAAAAGTTGCTATCTCAGGTTATACAATGCTCTTAGATTTCAGTAGTATACATTTCAATTTTACACCAAAGTGCAGAGTGCAAACCAGTTGGAAACATATTAAGTTTACTTCCCACTTGTTTCTGAGTTGTTTGAAATTTGTTTCATTCCTCTGCACATCAAGACAAAAAAGATGTTTTCTCAGTGCATGCAATGCTTTGACAATACAAATACTATAAATTGCAATTTTACACCAAACTACTTAAAGTAAACCTAATGGAAACAGCTTAAGTTAAGTTTCCACATGATTATGAGTAGTTTGAAAGTTGTTTCATGGCTCTGGTCATCAAGACAAAAAAGTTGCTATCTCAGTGCCTACAATGCTCTGACATTAAAGTAGTTTACATTTCAATTTTACACCAAAGTACTTACTGCAAACCTGTTGGAAACATTTTCAGTTTACTTCCCACTTGTTTCTGAGTTGTTTGAAAGTTGTTTCCTTCCTCTGCACATCAAGACAAAAAACATGTTTTCTCAGTGCATGCAATGCTTTGACAATACAAATAGTATACATTTCAATTTTACACCAAAGAACAGAGTGCAAACCTAATGGAAACACTTTAGGTTAACTTCCCACATGGTTATGAGTAGTTTGAAAGTTGTTTCATGGCTCTGGTCTTCAAGGCAAAAAAGTTGCTATCTCAGTTGATAAAGTGCTCTGATATCAAAGTAGCATACATTTCAATTTTACACCAAAGTGCTTAAAGCAAACCTAATGGAAACACCTTAAGTTAACTTACCACATGATTATGAATAGTTTGAAAGTTGTTTCATGGCTCTGGTCATCAAGACAAAAAAGTTGCTATCTCAGTGCATACAATTCTCTGACATTAAAGTAGTATACATTTCAATTTTACACCAAAGTGCAGACTGCAAACCAGAAGGAAACATTTTAAGTTCACTTCCCACTTGTTTCTGAGTTGTTTGAAAGCTGTTTCATTCCTCTGCACATCAAGACAAAAAAGATGTTTTCTCAGTGCATACAATGCTTTGACAATACAAATAGTATACATTTCAATTTTACACCAAAGTACAGAGTGCAAACTTAATGGAAACACTTTAGGTTAACTTCCCACATGGTTATGAGTAGTTTGAAAGTTGTTTCATGGCTCTGGTCATCAAGGCAAAAAAGTTGCTGCCTCAGTGCTGAGAGTGCTCTGACATTAAAGTAGTATACATTTCAATTTTACGCCAAAGTGCTTACTGCAAACCTGATGGAAACATTTTAAGTTTACTTCCCACTTGTTTCGAAGTTGTTTGAAAGTGATTTCATTCCTCTGCACATCAAGACAAAAAAGATGTTTTCTCTGTGCATACAATGCTTTGACAATACAAATAGTATACATTTCAATTTTACACCAAAGTACTTAAAGCAAACCTAATGGAAACACCTTAGGTTAACTTTCCACATGATTATCAGTAGTTTGAAAGTTGTTTCATGGCTCTGGTCATCAGGACAAAAAAGTTGCTATCTCAGTGCATACAATGCTCTGACATTAAAGTAGTTTACATTTCAATTTTACACCAAAGCACTTACTGCAAACCTGTTGGAAACATTTTCAGTTTACTTCCCACTTGTTTCTGAGTTGTTTGAAAGTTGTTTCCTTCCTCTGCACATCAAGACAAAAAAGATGTTTTCTCAGTGCATGCAATTCTTTGACAATACAAATAGTATACATTTCAATTTTATACCAAAGTACAGAGTGCAAACCTAATGGAAACACTTTAGGTTAACTTCCCACATGGTTATGAGTAGTTTGAAAGTTGTTTCATGGCTCTCGTCATCAAGACAAAAAAGTTGCTATCTCAGTGAATACAATGCTCTGACATTAAAGTAGTATACATTTCAATTTTCCACCAAAGTGCAGAGTGCAAAACAGATGGAAACATTTTAAGTTTACTTCCCACTTCTTTCTGAGTTGTTCGAAAGTTGTTTCATTCCTCTGCACATCAAGACAAAAAGGATGTTTTCTCAGTGCATGCAATGCTTTGACAATACAAATAGAATACATTGCAATTTTACACCAAACTACTTAAAGTAAACCTAATGGAAACATCTTAAGTTAACTTTCCACATGATTATGAGTAGTTTGAAAGTTGTTTCATGGCTCTGGTCATCAAGACAAAAAAGTTGCTAACTCAGTGCATACAGTGCTCTGACATTAAAGTAGTATACATTTCAATTTTACACCAAAGTTCTTACTGCAAACCAGTTGCAAACATATTAAGTTTACTTCCCACTTGTTTCTGAGTTGTTTGAAAGTTGTTTCATTCCTCTGCACATCAAGACAAAAAAGATGTTTTCTCAGTACATGCAATGCTTTGACAATACAAATAGTATACATTTCAATTTTACACCAAAGTACAGAGTGCAAACTTAATGGAAACACTTTAGGTTAACTTCCCACAGGTTATGAGTAGTTTGAAAGTTGTTTCATGGCTCTGATCATCAGGACAAAAAAGTTGCTATCTTAGGTCATACAATGCTCTTAGATTTCAGTAGTACACATTTCAATTTTACACCAAACTACAGAGTGCAAACCAGTTGGAAACATATTAAGTTTACTTCCCACTTGTTTCTGAGTTGTTTGAAAGTTGTTTCATTCCTCTGCACATCAAGACAAAAAAGATGTTTTCTCAGTGCATGCAAAGCTTTGACAATACAAATAGTATACATTGCAATTTTACACCAAAGCACTTAAAGCAAACCTAATGGAAACACCTTAGGTTAACTTTCCACATGATTATCAGTAGTTTGTAAGTTGTTTCATGGCTCTGGTAATCAGGACAAAAAAGTTGCTATCTCAGGTCATACAATGCTCTTAGATTTCAGTAGTATACATTTCAATTTTACACCAAAGTGCAGAGTGCAAACCAGTTGGAAACATATTAAGTTTACTTCCCACTTGTTTCTGAGTTGTTTGAAAGTTGTTTCATTCCTCTGCACATCAAGACAAAAAAGATGTTTTCTCAGTGCATGCAATGCTTTGACAATACAAATACTATACATTGCAATTTTACACCAAACTACTTAAAGTAAACCTAATGGAAACAGCTTAAGTTAAGTTTCCACATGATTATGAGTAGTTTGAAAGTTGTTTCATGGCTCTCGTCATCAAGACAAAAAAGTTGGTATCTCAGTGCCTACAATGCTCTGACATTAAAGTAGTTTACATTTCAATTTTACACCAAAGTATTTACTGCAAACCTGTTGGAAACATTTTCAGTTTACTTCCCACTTGTTTCTGAGTTGTTTGAAAGTTGTTTCCTTCCTCTGCACATCAAGACAAAAAAGATGTTTTCTCAGTGCATGCAATGCTTTGACAATACAAATAGTATACATTTCAATTTTACACCAAAGAACAGAGTGCAAACCTAATGGAAACACTTTAGGTTAACTTCCCACATGGTTATGAGTAGTTTGAAAGTTGTTTCATGGCTCTGGTCTTCAAGGCAAAAAAGTTGCTATCTCAGTTGATAAAGTGCTCTGATATCAAAGTAGCATACATTGCAATTTTACACCAAACTACTTAAAGTAAACCTAATGGAAACAGCTTAAGTTAAGTTTCCACATGATTATGAGTAGTTTGAAAGTTGTTTCATGGCTCTCGTCATCAAGACAAAAAAGTTGCTATCTCAGTGCCTACAATGCTCTGACATTAAAGTAGTTTACATTTCAATTTTACACCAAAGTACTTACTGGAAACCTGTTGGAAACATTTTCAGTTTACTTCCCACTTGTTTCTGAGTTGTTTGAAAGTTGTTTCCTTCCTCTGCACATCAAGACAAAAAAGATGTTTTCTCAGTGCATGCAATTCTTTGACAATACAAATAGTATACATTTCAATTTTATACCAAAGTACAGAGTGCAAACCTAATGGAAACACTTTAGGTTAACTTCCCACATGGTTATGAGTAGTTTGAAAGTTGTTTCATGGCTCTGGTCATCAAGGCAAAAAAGTTGCTATCTCAGTTGATAAAGTGCTCTGACATCAAAGTAGCATACATTTCAATTTTACACCAAAGTGCTTAAAGGAAGCCTAATGGAAACACCTTAAGTTAACTTTCCACATGATTATGAATAGTTTGAAAGTTGTTTCATGGCTCTGGTTATCAAGACAAAAAAGTTGCTATCTCAGTGAATACAATGCTCTGACATTAAAGTAGTATACATTTCAATTTTCCACCAAAGTGCAGAGTGCAAAACAGATGGAAACATTTTAAGTTTACTTCCCACTTCTTTCTGAGTTGTTCGAAAGTTGTTTCATTCCTCTGCACATCAAGACAAAAAGGATGTTTTCTCAGTGCATGCAATGCTTTGACAATACAAATAGTATACATTGCAATTTTACACCAAAAACTACTTAAAGTAAACCTAATGGAAACATCTTAAGTTAACTTTCCACATGATTATGAGTAGTTTGAAAGTTGTTTCATGGCTCTGGTCATCAAGACAAAAAAGTTGCTATCTCAGTGCATACAGTGCTCTGACATTAAATTAGTATAAATTTCAATTTTACACCAAAGTTCTTACTGCAAACCAGTTGCAAACATATTAAGTTTACTTCCCACTTGTTTCTGAGTTGTTTGAAAGTTGTTTCATTCCTCTGCACATCAAGACAAAAAAGATGTTTTCTCAGTACATGCAATGCTTTGACAATACAAATAGTATACATTTCAATTTTACACCAAAGTACAGAGTGCAAACTTAATGGAAACACTTTAGGTTAACTTCCCACAGGTTATGAGTAGTTTGAAAGTTGTTTCATGGCTCTGGTCATCAGGACAAAGAAGTTGCTATCTTAGGTCATACAATGCTCTTAGATTTCAGTAGTACACATTTCAATTTTACACCAAACTACAGAGTGCAAACCAGTTGGAAACATATTAAGTTTACTTCCCACTTGTTTCTGAGTTGTTTGAAAGTTGTTTCATTCCTCTGCACATCAAGACAAAAAAGATGTTTTCTCAGTGCATGCAAAGCTTTGACAATACAAATAGTATACATTGCAATTTTACACCAAAGCACTTAAAGCAAACCTAATGGAAACACCTTAGGTTAACTTTCCACATGATTATCAGTAGTTTGTAAGTTGTTTCATGGCTCTGGTAATCAGGACAAAAAAGTTGATATCTCAGGTCATACAATGCTCTTAGATTTCAGTACTATACATTTCAATTTTACACCAAAGTGCAGAGTGCAAACCAGTTGGAAACATATTAAGTTTACTTCCCACTTGTTTCTGAGTTGTTTGAAAGTTGTTTCATTCCGCTGCACATCAAGACAAAAAGGATGTTTTCTCAGTGCATGCAATGCTTTGACAATACAAATACTATACATTGCAATTTTACACCAAACTACTTAAAGTAAACCTAATGGAAACAGCTTAAGTTAAGTTTCCACATGATTATGAGTAGTTTGAAAGTTGTTTCATGGCTCTGGTCATCAAGACAAAAAAGTTGCTATCTCAGTGCCTACAATGCTCTGACATTAAAGTAGTTTACATTTCAATTTTACACCAAAGTACTTACTGCAAACCTGTTGGAAACATTTTCAGTTTACTTCCCACTTGTTTCTGAGTTGTTTGAAAGTTGTTTCCTTCCTCTGCACATCAAGACAAAAAAGATGTTTTCTCAGTGCATGCAATGCTTTGACAATACAAATAGTATACATTTCAATTTTACACCAAAGAACAGAGTGCAAACCTAATGGAAACACTTTAGGTTAACTTCCCACATGGTTATGAGTAGTTTGAAAGTTGTTTCATGGCTCTGGTCTTCAAGGCAAAAAAGTTGCTATCTCAGTTGATAAAGTGCTCTGATTCAAAGTAGCATACATTTCAATTTTACACCAAAGTGCTTAAAGCAAACCTAATGGAAACACCTTAAGTTAACTTACCACATGATTATGAATAGTTTGAAAGTTGTTTCATGGCTCTGGTCATCAAGACAAAAAAGTTGCTATCTCAGTGCATACAATTCTCTGACATTAAAGTAGTATACATTTCAATTTTACACCAAAGTGCAGACTGCAAACCAGAAGGAAACATTTTAAGTTCACTTCCCACTTGTTTCTGAGTTGTTTGAAAGCTGTTTCATTCCTCTGCACATCAAGACAAAAAAGATGTTTTCTCAGTGCATACAATGCTTTGACAATACAAAGAGCATACATTTCAATTTTACACCAAAGTACAGAGTGCAAACTTAATGGAAACACTTTAGGTTAACTTCCCACATGGTTATGAGTAGTTTGAAAGTTGTTTCATGGCTCTGGTCATCAAGGCAAAAAAGTTGCTGCCTCAGTGCATAGAGTGCTCTGACATTAAAGTAGTATACATTTCAATTTTACGCCAAAGTGCTTACTGCAAACCTGATGGAAACATTTTAAGTTTACTTCCCACTTGTTTCGAAGTTGTTTGAAAGTGATTTCATTCCTCTGCACATCAAGACAAAAAAGATGTTTTCTCTGTGCATACAATGCTTTGACAATACAAATAGTATACATTTCAATTTTACACCAAAGTACTTAAAGCAAAACTAATGGAAACACCTTAGGTTAACTTTCCACATGATTATCAGTAGTTTGAAAGTTGTTTCATGGCTCTGGTCATCAGGACAAAAAAGTTGCTATCTCAGTGCATACAATGCTCTGACATTAAAGTAGTTTACATTTCAATTTTACACCAAAGCACTTACTGCAAACCTGTTGGAAACATTTTCAGTTTACTTCCCACTTGCTTCTGAGTTGTTTGAAAGTTGTTTCCTTCCTCTGCACATCAAGACAAAAAAGATGTTTTCTCAGTGCATGCAATTCTTTGACAATACAAATAGTATACATTTCAATTTTATACCAAAGTACAGAGTGCAAACCTAATGGAAACACTTTAGGTTAACTTCCCACATGGTTATGAGTAGTTTGAAAGTTGTTTCATGGCTCTCGTCATCAAGACAAAAAAGTTGCTATCTCAGTGAATACAATGCTCTGACATTAAAGTAGTATACATTTCAATTTTCCACCAAAGTGCAGAGTGCAAAACAGATGGAAACATTTTAAGTTTACTTCCCACTTCTTTCTGAGTTGTTTGAAAGTTGTTTCATTCCTCTGCACATCAAGACAAAAAGGATGTTTTCTCAGCGCATGGAATGCTTTGACAATACAAATAGTATACATTGCAATTTTACACCAAAATACTTAAAGTAAACCTAATGGAAACATCTTAAGTTAACTTTCCAGATGATTATGAGTAGTTTGAAAGTTGTTTCATGGCTCTGGTCATCAAGACAAAAAAGTTGCTATCTCGGTGCATACAGTGCTCTGACATTAAAGGAGTATACATTTCAATTTTACACCAAAGTGCAGAGTGCAAACCAGTTGGAAACATATTAAGTTTACTTCCCACTTGTTTCTGAGTTGTTTGAAAGTTGTTTCATTCCTCTGCACATTAACACAAAAAAGATGTTTTCTCAGTGCATGCAATGCTTTGACAATACAAATACTATACATTGCAATTTTACACCAAACTACTTAAAGTAAACCTAATGGAAACAGCTTAAGGTAAGTTTCCACATGATTATGAGTAGTTTGAAAGTTGTTTCATGGCTCTCGTCATCAAGACAAAAAAGTTGCTATCTCAGTGCCTACAATGCTCTCACATTAAAGTAGTATACATTTCAATTTTCCACCAAAGTGCAGAGTGCAAACCAGATGGAAACATTTTAAGTTAACTTCCCACTTGTTTCTGAGTTGTTTGAAAGTTGTTTCATTCCTCTGCACATCAAGACAAAAAAGATGTTTTCTCAGTGCATGCAATGCTTTGACAATACAAATACTATACATTGCAATTTTACACCAAGCTACTTAAAGTAAACCTAATGGAAACAGCTTAAGTTAAGTTTCCACATGATTATGAGTAGTTTGAAAGTTGTTTCATGGCTCTCGTCATCAAGACAAAAAAGTTGCTATCTCAGTGCCTACAATGCTCTCACATTAAAGTAGTATACATTTCAATTTTCCACCAAAGTGCAGAGTGCAAACCAGTTGCAAACATATTAAGTTTACTTCCCACTTGTTTCTGAGTTGTTTGAAAGTTGTTTCATTCCTCTGCACATCAAGACAAAAAAGATGTTTTCTCAGTACATGCAATGCTTTGACAATACAAATAGTATACATTTCAATTTTACACCAAAGTACAGAGTGCAAACTTAATGGAAACACTTTAGGTTAACTTCCCACATGGTTATGAGTAGTTTGAAAGTTGTTTCATGGCTCTGGTAATCAGGACCAAAAAGTTGCTATCTCAGGTCATACAATGCTCTTAGATTTTAGTAGTATACATTTCAATTTTACACCAAAGTACTTACTGCAAACCTGTTGGAAACATTTTCAGTTTACTTCCCACTTGTTTCTGAGTTGTTTGAAAGTTGTTTCCTTCCTCTGCACATCAAGACAAAAAAGATGTTTTCTCAGTGCATGCAATGCTTTGACAATACAAATAGTATACATTTCAATTTTACACCGAAGTACAGAGTGCAAACCTAATGGAAACACTTTAGGTTAACTTCCCACATGGTTATGTTTAGTTTGAAAGTTGTTTCATGGCTCTGGTCATCAAGGCAAAAAAGTTGCTATCTCAGTTGATAAAGTGCTCTGATATCAAAGTAGCATACATTTCAATTTTACACCAAAGTGCTTAAAGCAAACCTAATGGAAACACCTTAAGTTAACTTTCCACATGATTATGAATAGTTTGAAAGTTGTTTCATGGCTCTGGTTATCAAGACAAAAAAGTTGCTATCTCAGTGAATACAATGCTCTGACATTAAAGTAGTATACATTTCAATTTTCCACCAAACTGCAGAGTGCAAAACAGATGGAAACATTTTAAGTTAACTTCCCACTTGTTTCTGAGTTGTTTGAAAGTTGTTTCATTCCTCTGCACATCAAGACAAAAAAGATGTTTTCTCAGTGCATGCAATGCTTTGACAATACAAATACTATACATTGCAATTTTACACCAAACTACTTAAAGTAAACCTAAAGGAAACAGCTTAAGTTAAGTTTCCGCATGATTATGAGTAGTTTGAAAGTTGTTTCATGGCTCTCGTCATCAAGACAAAAAAGTTGCTATCTCAGTGCCTACAATGCTCTCACATTAAAGTAGTATACATTTCAATTTTCCACCAAAGTGCAGAGTGCAAACCAGATGGAAACATTTTAAGTTAACTTCCCACTTGTTTCTGAGTTGTTTGAAAGTTGTTTCATTCATCTGCACATCAAGACAAAAAAGATGTTTTCTCAGTGCATACAATGCTTTGACAATACAAATATTATACATTTCAATTTTACACCAAAGCACTTACTGCAAAACTAATGAAAACACATTAGGTTAACTTACCACATGATTATGAGTAGTTTGAAAGTTGTTTGATGGCTCTGGTCATCAAGACAAAAAAGTTGCTATCTCAGTGCATACAGCGCTCTGACATTAAAGTAGTATACATTTCAATTTTACACCAAAGTTCTTACTGCAAACCAGTTTGAAACATATTAAGTTTACTTCCCACTTGTTTCTGAGTTGTTTGAAAGTTGTTTCATTCCTCTGCACCTCAAGACAAAAAAGATGTTTTCTCAGTACATGCAATGCTTTGACAATACAAATAGTATACATTTCAATTTTACACCAAAGTGCTTAAAGCAAACCTAATGGAAACACCTTAAGTTAACTTTCCACATGATTATGAATAGTTTGAAAGTTGTTTCATGGCTCTGGTTATCAAGACAAAAAAGTTGCTATCTCAGTGAATACAATGCTCTGACATTAAAGTAGTATACATTTCAATTTTCCACCAAAGTGCAGAGTGCAAAACAGATGGAAACATTTTAAGTTTACTTCCCACTTGTTTCTGAGTTGTTTGAAAGTTGTTTCATTCCTTTGCACATCAAGACAAAAAAGATGTTTTCTCAGTGCATGCAATGCTTTGACAATACAAATAGTATACATTGCAATTTTACACCAAACTACTTGAAGTAAACCTAATGGAAACACCTTAATTTAACTTTCAACATGATTATGAGTAGTTTGAAAGTTGTTTCATGGCTCTGGTCATCAAGACAAAAAAGTTGCTATCTCAGTGCATACAGTGCTCTGACATTAAAGTAGTATACATTTCAATTTTACACCAAAGTTCTTACTGCAAACCAGTTGCAAACATATTAAGTTTACTTCCCACTTGTTTCTGAGTTGTTTGAAAGTTGTTTCATTCCTCTGCACATCAAGACAAAAAAGATGTTTTCTCAGTACATGCAATGCTTTGACAATACAAATAGTATACATTTCAATTTTACACCAAAGTACAGAGTGCAAACTTAATGGAAACACTTTAGGTTAACTTCCCACAGGTTATGAGTAGTTTGAAAGTTGTTTCATGGCTCTGGTCATCAGGACAAAAAAGTTGCTATCTTAGGTCATACAATGCTCTTAGATTTCAGTAGTACACATTTCAATTTTACACCAAACTACAGAGTGCAAACCAGTTGGAAACATATTAAGTTTACTTCCCACTTGTTTCTGAGTTGTTTGAAAGTTGTTTCCTTCCTCTGCACATCAAGACAAAAAAGATGTTTTCTCAGTGCATGCAAAGCTTTGACAATACAAATAGTATACATTGCAATTTTACACCAAAGCACTTAAAGCAAACCTAATGGAAACACCTTAGGTTAACTTTCCACATGATTATCAGTAGTTTGTAAGTTGTTTCATGGCTCTGGTAATCAGGACAAAAAAGTTGCTATCTCAGGTTATACAATGCTCTTAGATTTCAGTAGTATACATTTCAATTTTACACCAAAGTGCAGAGTGCAAACCAGTTGGAAACATATTAAGTTTACTTCCCACTTGTTTCTGAGTTGTTTGAAAGTTGTTTCATTCCTCTGCACATCAAGACAAAAAAGATGTTTTCTCAGTGCATGCAATGCTTTGACAATACAAATACTATACATTGCAATTTTACACCAAACTACTTAAAGTAAACCTAATGGAAACAGCTTAAGTTAAGTTTCCACATGATTATGAGTAGTTTGAAAGTTGTTTCATGGCTCTGGTCATCAAGACAAAAAAGTTGCTATCTCAGTGCCTACAATGCTCTGACATTAAAGTAGTTTACATTTCAATTTTACACCAAAGTACTTACTGCAAACCTGTTGGAAACATTTTCAGTTTACTTCCCACTTGTTTCTGAGTTGTTTGAAAGTTGTTTCCTTCCTCTGCACATCAAGACAAAAAAGATGTTTTCTCAGTGCATGCAATGCTTTGACAATACAAATAGTATACATTTCAATTTTACACCAAAGAACAGAGTGCAACCCTAATGGAAACACTTTAGGTTAACTTCCCACATGGTTATGAGTAGTTTGAAAGTTGTTTCATGGCTCTGGTCTTCAAGGCAAAAAAGTTGCTATCTCAGTTGATAAAGTGCTCTGATATCAAAGTAGCATACATTTCAATTTTACACCGAAGTGCTTAAAGCAAACCTAATGGAAACACCTTAAGTTAACTTACCACATGATTATGAATAGTTTGAAAGTTGTTTCATGGCTCTGGTCATCAAGACAAAAAAGTTGCTATCTCAGTGCATACAATTCTCTGACATTAAAGTAGTATACATTTCAATTTTACACCAAAGTGCAGACTGCAAACCAGAAGGAAACATTTTAAGTTCACTTCCCACTTGTTTCTGAGTTGTTTGAAAGCTGTTTCATTCCTCTGCACATCAAGACAAAAAAGATGTTTTCTCAGTGCATACAATGCTTTGACAATACAAATAGTATACATTTCAATTTTACACCAAAGTACAGAGTGCAAACTTAATGGAAACACTTTAGGCTAACTTCCCACATGGTTATGAGTAGTTTGAAAGTTGTTTCATGGCTCTGGTCATCAAGGCAAAAAAGTTGCTGCCTCAGTGCATAGAGTGCTCTGACATTAAAGTAGTATACATTTCAATTTTACGCCAAAGGGCTTACTGCAAACCTGATGGAAACATTTTAAGTTTACTTCCCACTTGTTTCGAAGTTGTTTGAAAGTGATTTCATTCCTCTGCACATCAAGACAAAAAAGATGTTTTCTCTGTGCATACAATGCTTTGACAATACAAATAGTATACATTTCAATTTTACACCAAAGTAATTAAAGCAAAACTAATGGAAACACCTTAGGTTAACTTTCCACATGATTATCAGTAATTTGAAAGTTGTTTCATGGCTCTGGTCATCAGGACAAAAAAGTTGCTATCTCAGTGCATACAATGCTCTGACATTAAAGTAGTTTACATTTCAATTTTACACCAAAGCACTTACTGGAAACCTGTTGGAAACATTTTCAGTTTACTTCCCACTTGTTTCTGAGTTGTTTGAAAGTTGTTTCCTTCCTCTGCACATCAAGACAAAAAAGATGTTTTCTCAGTGCATGCAATTCTTTGACAATACAAATAGTATACATTTCAATTTTATACCAAAGTACAGAGTGCAAACCTAATGGAAACACTTTAGGTTAACTTCCCACATGGTTATGAGTAGTTTGAAAGTTGTTTCATGGCTCTGGTCATCAAGGCAAAAAAGTTGCTATCTCAGTGAATACAATGCTCTGACATTAAAGTAGTATACATTTCAATTTTACACCAAAGTGCTTAAAGGAAGCCTAATGGAAACACCTTAAGTTAACTTTCCACATGATTATGAATAGTTTGAAAGTTGTTTCATGGCTCTGGTCATCAAGACAAAAAAGTTGCAATCTCAGTGCATACAGTGCTCTGACATTAAATTAGTATAAATTTCAATTTTACACCAAAGTTCTTACTGCAAACCAGTTGCAAACATATTAAGTTTACTTCCCACTTGTTTCTGAGTTGTTTGAAAGTTGTTTCATTCCTCTGCACATCAAGACAAAAAAGATGTTTTCTCAGTACATGCAATGCTTTGACAATACAAATAGTATACATTTCAATTTTACACCAAAGTACAGAGTGCAAACTTAATGGAAACACTTTAGGTTAACTTCCCACAGGTTATGAGTAGTTTGAAAGTTGTTTCATGGCTCTGGTCATCAGGACAAAGAAGTTGCTATCTTAGGTCATACAATGCTCTTAGATTTCAGTAGTACACATTTCAATTTTACACCAAACTACAGAGTGCAAACCAGTTGGAAACATATTAAGTTTACTTCCCACTTGTTTCTGAGTTGTTTGAAAGTTGTTTCATTCCTCTGCACATCAAGACAAAAAAGATGCTTTCTCAGTGCATGCAATGCTTTGACAATACAAATACTATACATTGCAATTTTACACCAAACTACTTAAAGTAAACCTAATGGAAACAGCTTAAGTTAAGTTTCCACATGATTATGAGTAGTTTGAAAGTTGTTTCATGGCTCTCGTCATCAAGACAAAAAAGTTGCTATCTCAGTGCCTACAATGCTCTCACATTAAAGTAGTATACATTTCAATTTTCCACCAAAGTGCAGAGTGCAAACCAGTTGCAAACATATTAAGTTTACTTCCCACTTGTTTCTGAGTTGTTTGAAAGTTGTTTCATTCCTCTGCACATCAAGACAAAAAAGATGTTTTCTCAGTACATGCAATGCTTTGACAATACAAATAGTATACATTTCAATTTTACACCAAAGTACAGAGTGCAAACTTAATGGAAACACTTTAGGTTAACTTCCCACATGGTTATGAGTAGTTTGAAAGTTGTTTCATGGCTCTGGTAATCAGGACCAAAAAGTTGCTATCTCAGGTCATACAATGCTCTTAGATTTTAGTAGTATACATTTCAATTTTACACCAAAGTACTTACTGCAAACCTGTTGGAAACATTTTCAGTTTACTTCCCACTTGTTTCTGAGTTGTTTGAAAGTTGTTTCCTTCCTCTGCACATCAAGACAAAAAAGATGTTTTCTCAGTGCATGCAATGCTTTGACAATACAAATAGTATACATTTCAATTTTACACCAAAGTACAGAGTGCAAACCTAATGGAAACACTTTAGGTTAACTTCCCACATGGTTATGTTTAGTTTGAAAGTTGTTTCATGGCTCTGGTCATCAAGGCAAAAAAGTTGCTATCTCAGTTGATAAAGTGCTCTGATATCAAAGTAGCATACATTTCAATTTTACACCAAAGTGCTTAAAGCAAACCTAATGGAAACACCTTAAGTTAACTTTCCACATGATTATGAATAGTTTGAAAGTTGTTTCATGGCTCTGGTTATCAAGACAAAAAAGTTGCTATCTCAGTGAATACAATGCTCTGACATTAAAGTAGTATACATTTCAATTTTCCACCAAACTGCAGAGTGCAAAACAGATGGAAACATTTTAAGTTAACTTCCCACTTGTTTCTGAGTTGTTTGAAAGTTGTTTCATTCCTCTGCACATCAAGACAAAAAAGATGTTTTCTCAGTGCATGCAATGCTTTGACAATACAAATACTATACATTGCAATTTTACACCAAACTACTTAAAGTAAACCTAAAGGAAACAGCTTAAGTTAAGTTTCCGCATGATTATGAGTAGTTTGAAAGTTGTTTCATGGCTCTCGTCATCAAGACAAAAAAGTTGCTATCTCAGTGCCTACAATGCTCTCACATTAAAGTAGTATACATTTCAATTTTCCACCAAAGTGCAGAGTGCAAACCAGATGGAAACATTTTAAGTTAACTTCCCACTTGTTTCTGAGTTGTTTGAAAGTTGTTTCATTCATCTGCACATCAAGACAAAAAAGATGTTTTCTCAGTGCATACAATGCTTTGACAATACAAATATTATACATTTCAATTTTACACCAAAGCACTTACTGCAAAACTAATGAAAACACATTAGGTTAACTTACCACATGATTATGAGTAGTTTGAAAGTTGTTTGATGGCTCTGGTCATCAAGACAAAAAAGTTGCTATCTCAGTGCATACAGCGCTCTGACATTAAAGTAGTATACATTTCAATTTTACACCAAAGTTCTTACTGCAAACCAGTTTGAAACATATTAAGTTTACTTCCCACTTGTTTCTGAGTTGTTTGAAAGTTGTTTCATTCCTCTGCACCTCAAGACAAAAAAGATGTTTTCTCAGTACATGCAATGCTTTGACAATACAAATAGTATACATTTCAATTTTACACCAAAGTACAGAGTGCAAAGCTAATGGAAACACTTTAGGTTAACTTCCCACATGGTTATGTTTAGTTTGAAAGTTGTTTCATGGCTCTGGTCATCAAGGCAAAAAAGTTGCTATCTCAGTTGATAAAGTGCTCTGACATCAAAGTAGCATACATTTCAATTTTACACCAAAGTGCTTAAAGCAAACCTAATGGAAACACCTTAAGTTAACTTTCCACATGATTATGAATAGTTTGAAAGTTGTTTCATGGCTCTGGTTATCAGGACAAAAAAGTTGCTATCTCAGTGAATACAATGCTCTGACATTAAAGTAGTATACATTTCAATTTTCCACCAAAGTGCAGAGTGCAAAACAGATGGAAACATTTTAAGTTTACTTCCCACTTGTTTCTGAGTTGTTTGAAAGTTGTTTCATTCCTTTGCACATCAAGACAAAAAAGATGTTTTCTCAGTGCATGCAATGCTTTGACAATACAAATAGTATACATTGCAATTTTACACCAAACTACTTGAAGTAAACCTAATGGAAACACCTTAATTTAACTTTCAACATGATTATGAGTAGTTTGAAAGTTGTTTCATGGCTCTGGTCATCAAGACAAAAAAGTTGCTATCTCAGTGCATACAGTGCTCTGACATTAAAGTAGTATACATTTCAATTTTACACCAAAGTTCTTACTGCAAACCAGTTGCAAACATATTAAGTTTACTTCCCACTTGTTTCTGAGTTGTTTGAAAGTTGTTTCATTCCTCTGCACATCAAGACAAAAAAGATGTTTTCTCAGTACATGCAATGCTTTGACAATACAAATAGTATACATTTCAATTTTACACCAAAGTACAGAGTGCAAACTTAATGGAAACACTTTAGGTTAACTTCCCACAGGTTATGAGTAGTTTGAAAGTTGTTTCATGGTTCTGGTCATCAGGACAAAAAAGTTGCTATCTTAGGTCATACAATGCTCTTAGATTTCAGTAGTACACATTTCAATTTTACACCAAACTACAGAGTGCAAACCAGTTGGAAACATATTAAGTTTACTTCCCACTTGTTTCTGAGTTGTTTGAAAGTTGTTTCCTTCCTCTGCACATCAAGACAAAAAAGATGTTTTCTCAGTGCATGCAAAGCTTTGACAATACAAATAGTATACATTGCAATTTTACTCCAAAGCACTTAAAGCAAACCTAATGGAAACACCTTAGGTTAACTTTCCACATGATTATCAGTAGTTTGTAAGTTGTTTCATGGCTCTGGTAATCAGGACAAAAAAGTTGCTATCTCAGGTTATATAATGCTCTTAGATTTCAGTAGTATACATTTCAATTTTACACCAAAGTGCAGAGTGCAAACCAGTTGGAAACATATTAAGTTTACTTCCCACTTGTTTCTGAGTTGTTTGAAAGTTGTTTCATTCCTCTGCACATCAAGACAAAAAAGATGTTTTCTCAGTGCATGCAATGCTTTGACAATACAAATACTATACATTGCAATTTTACACCAAACTACTTAAAGTAAACCTAATGGAAACAGCTTAAGTTAAGTTTCCACATGATTATGAGTAGTTTGAAAGTTGTTTCATGGCTCTGGTCATCAAGACAAAAAAGTTGCTATCTCAGTGCCTACAATGCTCTGACATTAAAGTAGTTTACATTTCAATTTTACACCAAAGTACTTACTGCAAACCTGTTGGAAACATTTTCAGTTTACTTCCCACTTGTTTCTGAGTTGTTTGAAAGTTGTTTCCTTCCTCTGCACATCAAGACAAAAAAGATGTTTTCTCAGTGCATGCAATGCTTTGACAATACAAATAGTATACATTTCAATTTTACACCAAAGAACAGAGTGCAAACCTAATGGAAACACTTTAGGTTAACTTCCCACATGGTTATGAGTAGTTTGAAAGTTGTTTCATGGCTCTGGTCTTCAAGGCAAAAAAGTTGCTATCTCAGTTGATAAAGTGCTCTGATATCAAAGTAGCATACATTTCAATTTTACACCAAAGTGCTTAAAGCAAACCTAATGGAAACACCTTAAGTTAACTTACCACATGATTATGAATAGTTTGAAAGTTGTTTCATGGCTCTGGTCATCAAGACAAAAAAGTTGCTATCTCAGTGCATACAATTCTCTGACATTAAAGTAGTATACATTTCAATTTTACACCAAAGTGCAGACTGCAAACCAGAAGGAAACATTTTAAGTTCACTTCCCACTTGTTTCTGAGTTGTTTGAAAGCTGTTTCATTCCTCTGCACATCAAGACAAAAAAGATGTTTTCTCAGTGCATACAATGCTTTGACAATACAAATAGTATACATTTCAATTTTACACCAAAGTACAGAGTGCAAACTTAATGGAAACACTTTAGGTTAACTTCCCACATGGTTATGAGTAGTTTGAAAGTTGTTTCATGGCTCTGGTCATCAAGGCAAAAAAGTTGCTGCCTCAGTGCATAGAGTGCTCTGACATTAAAGTAGTATACATTTCAATTTTACGCCAAAGTGCTTACTGCAAACCTGATGGAAACATTTTAAGTTTACTTCCCACTTGTTTCGAAGTTGTTTGAAAGTGATTTCATTCCTCTGCACATCAAGACAAAAAAGATGTTTTCTCTGTGCATACAATGCTTTGACAATACAAATAGTATACATTTCAATTTTACACCAAAGTAATTAAAGCAAAACTAATGGAAACACCTTAGGTTAACTTTCCACATGATTATCAGTAGTTTGAAAGTTGTTTCATGGCTCTGGTCATCAGGACAAAAAAGTTGCTATCTCAGTGCATACAATGCTCTGACATTAAAGTAGTTTACATTTCAATTTTACACCAAAGCACTTACTGGAAACCTGTTGGAAACATTTTCAGTTTACTTCCCACTTGTTTCTGAGTTGTTTGAAAGTTGTTTCCTTCCTCTGCACATCAAGACAAAAAAGATGTTTTCTCAGTGCATGCAATTCTTTGACAATACAAATAGTATACATTTCAATTTTATACCAAAGTACAGAGTGCAAACCTAATGGAAACACTTTAGGTTAACTTCCCACATGGTTATGAGTAGTTTGAAAGTTGTTTCATGGCTCTGGTCATCAAGGCAAAAAAGTTGCTATCTCAGTGAATACAATGCTCTGACATTAAAGTAGTATACATTTCAATTTTACACCAAAGTGCTTAAAGGAAGCCTAATGGAAACACCTTAAGTTAACTTTCCACATGATTATGAATAGTTTGAAAGTTGTTTCATGGCTCTGGTTATCAAGACAAAAAAGTTGCTATCTCAGTGAATGCAATGCTCTGACATTAAAGTAGTATACATTTCAATTTTCCACCAAAGTGCAGAGTGCAAAACAGATGGAAACATTTTAAGTTTACTTCCCACTTCTTTCTGAGTTGTTTGAAAGTTGTTTCATTCCTCTGCACATCAAGACAAAAAGGATGTTTTCTCAGTGCATGCAATGCTTTGACAATACAAATAGTATACATTGCAATTTTACACCAAAAACTACTTAAAGTAAACCTAATGGAAACATCTTAAGTTAACCTTCCACATGATTATGAGTAGTTTGAAAGTTGTTTCATGGCTCTGGTCATCAAGACAAAAAAGTTGCAATCTCAGTGCATACAGTGCTCTGACATTAAATTAGTATAAATTTCAATTTTACACCAAAGTTCTTACTGCAAACCAGTTGCAAACATATTAAGTTTACTTCCCACTTGTTTCTGAGTTGTTTGAAAGTTGTTTCATTCCTCTGCACATCAAGACAAAAAAGATGTTTTCTCAGTACATGCAATGCTTTGACAATACAAATAGTATACATTTCAATTTTACACCAAAGTACAGAGTGCAAACTTAATGGAAACACTTTAGGTTAACTTCCCACAGGTTATGAGTAGTTTGAAAGTTGTTTCATGGCTCTGGTCATCAGGACAAAGAAGTTGCTATCTTAGGTCATACAATGCTCTTAGATTTCAGTAGTACACATTTCAATTTTACACCAAACTACAGAGTGCAAACCAGTTGGAAACATATTAAGTTTACTTCCCACTTGTTTCTGAGTTGTTTGAAAGTTGTTTCCTTCCTCTGCACATCAAGACAAAAAAGATGTTTTCTCAGTGCATGCAAAGCTTTGACAATACAAATAGTATACATTGCAATTTTACACCAAAGCACTTAAAGCAAACCTAATGGAAACACCTTAGGTTAACTTTCCACATGATTATCAGTAGTTTGTAATTTGTTTCATGGCTCTGGTAATCAGGACAAAAAAGTTGATATCTCAGGTCATACAATGCTCTTAGATTTCAGTACTATACATTTCAATTTTACACCAAAGTGCAGACTGCAAACCAGTTGGAAACATATTAAGTTTACTTCCCACTTGTTTCTGAGTTGTTTGAAAGTTGTTTCATTCCGCTGCACATCAAGACAAAAAAGATGTTTTCTCAGTGCATGCAATGCTTTGACAATTCAAATACTATACATTGCAATTTTACACCAAACTACTTAAAGTAAACCTAATGGAAACAGCTTAAGTTAAGTTTCCACATGATTATGAGTAGTTTGAAAGTTGTTTCATGGCTCTGGTCATCAAGACAAAAAAGTTGCTATCTCAGTGCCTACAATGCTCTGACATTAAAGTAGTTTACATTTCAATTTTACACCAAAGTACTTACTGCAAACCTGTTGGAAACATTTTCAGTTTACTTCCCACTTGTTTCTGAGTTGTTTGAAAGTTGTTTCCTTCCTCTGCACATCAAGACAAAAAAGATGTTTTCTCAGTGCATGCAATGCTTTGACAATACAAATAGTATACATTTCAATTTTACACCAAAGAACAGAGTGCAAACCTAATGGAAACACTTTAGGTTAACTTCCCACATGGTTATGAGTAGTTTGAAAGTTGTTTCATGGCTCTGGTCTTCAAGGCAAAAAAGTTGCTATCTCAGTTGATAAAGTGCTCTGATTCAAAGTAGCATACATTTCAATTTTACACCAAAGTGCTTAAAGCAAACCTAATGGAAACACCTTAAGTTAACTTACCACATGATTATGAATAGTTTGAAAGTTGTTTCATGGCTCTGGTCATCAAGACAAAAAAGTTGCTATCTCAGTGCATACAATTCTCTGACATTAAAGTAGTATACATTTCAATTTTACACCAAAGTGCAGACTGCAAACCAGAAGGAAACATTTTAAGTTCACTTCCCACTTGTTTCTGAGTTGTTTGAAAGCTGTTTCATTCCTCTGCACATCAAGACAAAAAAGATGTTTTCTCAGTGCATACAATGCTTTGACAATACAAAGAGCATACATTTCAATTTTACACCAAAGTACAGAGTGCAAACTTAATGGAAACACTTTAGGTTAACTTCCCAGATGGTTATGAGTAGTTTGAAAGTTGTTTCATGGCTCTGGTCATCAAGGCAAAAAAGTTGCTGCCTCAGTGCATAGAGTGCTCTGACATTAAAGTAGTATACATTTCAATTTTACGCCAAAGTGCTTACTGCAAACCTGATGGAAACATTTTAAGTTTACTTCCCACTTGTTTCGAAGTTGTTTGAAAGTGATTTCATTCCTCTGCACATCAAGACAAAAAAGATGCTTTCTCAGTGCATGCAAAGCTTTGACAATACAAATACTATACATTGCAATTTTACACCAAACTACTTAAAGTAAACCTAATGGAAACAGCTTAAGTTAAGTTTCCACATGATTATGAGTAGTTTGAAAGTTGTTTCATGGCTCTCGTCATCAAGACAAAAAAGTTGCTATCTCAGTGCCTACAATGCTCTCACATTAAAGTAGTATACATTTCAATTTTCCACCAAAGTGCAGAGTGCAAACCAGTTGCAAACATATTAAGTTTACTTCCCACTTGTTTCTGAGTTGTTTGAAAGTTGTTTCATTCCTCTGCACATCAAGACAAAAAAGATGTTTTCTCAGTACATGCAATGCTTTGACAATACAAATAGTATACATTTCAATTTTACACCAAAGTACAGAGTGCAAACTTAATGGAAACACTTTAGGTTAACTTCCCACATGGTTATGAGTAGTTTGAAAGTTGTTTCATGGCTCTGGTAATCAGGACCAAAAAGTTGCTATCTCAGGTCATACAATGCTCTTAGATTTTAGTAGTATACATTTCAATTTTACACCAAAGTACTTACTGCAAACCTGTTGGAAACATTTTCAGTTTACTTCCCACTTGTTTCTGAGTTGTTTGAAAGTTGTTTCCTTCCTCTGCACATCAAGACAAAAAAGATGTTTTCTCAGTGCATGCAATGCTTTGACAATACAAATAGTATACATTTCAATTTTACACCAAAGTACAGAGTGCAAACCTAATGGAAACACTTTAGGTTAACTTCCCACATGGTTATGTTTAGTTTGAAAGTTGTTTCATGGCTCTGGTCATCAAGGCAAAAAAGTTGCTATCTCAGTTGATAAAGTGCTCTGATATCAAAGTAGCATACATTTCAATTTTACACCAAAGTGCTTAAAGCAAACCTAATGGAAACACCTTAAGTTAACTTTCCACATGATTATGAATAGTTTGAAAGTTGTTTCATGGCTCTGGTTATCAAGACAAAAAAGTTGCTATCTCAGTGAATACAATGCTCTGACATTAAAGTAGTATACATTTCAATTTTCCACCAAACTGCAGAGTGCAAAACAGATGGAAACATTTTAAGTTAACTTCCCACTTGTTTCTGAGTTGTTTGAAAGTTGTTTCATTCCTCTGCACATCAAGACAAAAAAGATGTTTTCTCAGTGCATGCAATGCTTTGACAATACAAATACTATACATTGCAATTTTACACCAAACTACTTAAAGTAAACCTAAAGGAAACAGCTTAAGTTAAGTTTCCGCATGATTATGAGTAGTTTGAAAGTTGTTTCATGGCTCTCGTCATCAAGACAAAAAAGTTGCTATCTCAGTGCCTACAATGCTCTCACATTAAAGTAGTATACATTTCAATTTTCCACCAAAGTGCAGAGTGCAAACCAGATGGAAACATTTTAAGTTAACTTCCCACTTGTTTCTGAGTTGTTTGAAAGTTGTTTCATTCATCTGCACATCAAGACAAAAAAGATGTTTTCTCAGTGCATACAATGCTTTGACAATACAAATATTATACATTTCAATTTTACACCAAAGCACTTACTGCAAAACTAATGAAAACACATTAGGTTAACTTACCACATGATTATGAGTAGTTTGAAAGTTGTTTGATGGCTCTGGTCATCAAGACAAAAAAGTTGCTATCTCAGTGCATACAGCGCTCTGACATTAAAGTAGTATACATTTCAATTTTACACCAAAGTTCTTACTGCAAACCAGTTTGAAACATATTAAGTTTACTTCCCACTTGTTTCTGAGTTGTTTGAAAGTTGTTTCATTCCTCTGCACCTCAAGACAAAAAAGATGTTTTCTCAGTACATGCAATGCTTTGACAATACAAATAGTATACATTTCAATTTTACACCAAAGTACAGAGTGCAAACCTAATGGAAACACTTTAGGTTAACTTCCCACATGGTTATGTTTAGTTTGAAAGTTGTTTCATGGCTCTGGTCATCAAGGCAAAAAAGTTGCTATCTCAGTTGATAAAGTTTTCTGACATCAAAGTAGCATACATTTCAATTTTACACCAAAGTGCTTAAAGCAAACCTAATGGAAACACCTTAAGTTAACTTTCCACATGATTATGAATAGTTTGAAAGTTGTTTCATGGCTCTGGTTATCAAGACAAAAAAGTTGCTATCTCAGTGAATACAATGCTCTGACATTAAAGTAGTATACATTTCAATTTTCCACCAAAGTGCAGAGTGCAAAACAGATGGAAACATTTTCAGTTTACTTCCCACTTGTTTCTGAGTTGTTTGAAAGTTGTTTCATTCCTTTGCACATCAAGACAAAAAAGATGTTTTCTCAGTGCATGCAATGCTTTGACAATACAAATAGTATACATTGCAATTTTACACCAAACTACTTGAAGTAAACCTAATGGAAACACCTTAATTTAACTTTCAACATGATTATGAGTAGTTTGAAAGTTGTTTCATGGCTCTGGTCATCAAGACAAAAAAGTTGCTATCTCAGTGCATACAGTGCTCTGACATTAAAGTAGTATACATTTCAATTTTACACCAAAGTTCTTACTGCAAACCAGTTGCAAACATATTAAGTTTACTTCCCACTTGTTTCTGAGTTGTTTGAAAGTTGTTTCATTCCTCTGCACATCAAGACAAAAAAGATGTTTTCTCAGTACATGCAATGCTTTGACAATACAAATAGTATACATTTCAATTTTACACCAAAGTACAGAGTGCAAACTTAATGGAAACACTTTAGGTTAACGTCCCACAGGTTATGAGTAGTTTGAAAGTTGTTTCATGGCTCTGGTCATCAGGACAAAAAAGTTGCTATCTTAGGTCATACAATGCTCTTAGATTTCAGTAGTACACATTTCAATTTTACACCAAACTACAGAGTGCAAACCAGTTGGAAACATATTAAGTTTACTTCCCACTTGTTTCTGAGTTGTTTGAAAGTTGTTTCCTTCCTCTGCACATCAAGACAAAAAAGATGTTTTCTCAGTGCATGCAAAGCTTTGACAATACAAATAGTATACATTGCAATTTTACACCAAAGCACTTAAAGCAAACCTAATGGAAACACCTTAGGTTAACTTTCCACATGATTATCAGTAGTTTGTAAGTTGTTTCATGGCTCTGGTAATCAGGACAAAAAAGTTGCTATCTCAGGTTATACAATGCTCTTAGATTTCAGTAGTATACATTTCAATTTTACACCAAAGTGCAGAGTGCAAACCAGTTGGAAACATATTAAGTTTACTTCCCACTTGTTTCTGAGTTGTTTGAAAGTTGTTTCATTCCTCTGCACATCAAGACAAAAAAGATGTTTTCTCAGTGCATGCAATGCTTTGACAATACAAATACTATACATTGCAATTTTACACCAAACTACTTAAAGTAAACCTAATGGAAACAGCTTAAGTTAAGTTTCCACATGATTATGAGTAGTTTGAAAGTTGTTTCATGGCTCTGGTCATCAAGACAAAAAAGTTGCTATCTCAGTGCCTACAATGCTCTGACATTAAAGTAGTTTACATTTCAATTTTACACCAAAGTACTTACTGCAAACCTGTTGGAAACATTTTCAGTTTACTTCCCACTTGTTTCTGAGTTGTTTGAAAGTTGTTTCCTTCCTCTGCACATCAAGACAAAAAAGATGTTTTCTCAGTGCATGCAATGCTTTGACAATACAAATAGTATACATTTCAATTTTACACCAAAGAACAGAGTGCAAACCTAATGGAAACACTTTAGGTTAACTTCCCACATGGTTATGAGTAGTTTGAAAGTTGTTTCATGGCTCTGGTCTTCAAGGCAAAAAAGTTGCTATCTCAGTTGATAAAGTGCTCTGATATCAAAGTAGCATACATTTCAATTTTACACCAAAGTGCTTAAAGCAAACCTAATGGAAACACCTTAAGTTAACTTACCACATGATTATGGATAGTTTGAAAGTTGTTTCATGGCTCTGGTCATCAAGACAAAAAAGTTGCTATCTCAGTGCATACAATTCTCTGACATTAAAGTAGTATACATTTCAATTTTACACCAAAGTGCAGACTGCAAACCAGAAGGAAACATTTTAAGTTCACTTCCCACTTGTTTCTGAGTTGTTTGAAAGCTGTTTCATTCCTCTGCACATCAAGACAAAAAAGATGTTTTCTCAGTGCATACAATGCTTTGACAATACAAATAGTATACATTTTAATTTTACACCAAAGTACAGAGTGCAAACTTAATGGAAACACTTTAGGTTAACTTCCCACATGGTTATGAGTAGTTTGAAAGTTGTTTCATGGCTCTGGTCATCAAGGCAAAAAAGTTGCTGCCTCAGTGCATAGAGTGCTCTGACATTAAAGTAGTATACATTTCAATTTTACGCCAAAGTGCTTACTGCAAACCTGATGGAAACATTTTAAGTTTAATTCCCACTTGTTTCGAAGTTGTTTGAAAGTGATTTCATTCCTCTGCACATCAAGACAAAAAAGATGTTTTCTCTGTGCATACAATTCTTTGACAATACAAATAGTATACATTTCAATTTTACACCAAAGTACTTAAAGCAAACCTAATGGAAACACCTTAGGTTAACTTTCCACATGATTATCAGTAGTTTGAAAGTTGTTTCATGGCTCTGGTCATCAGGACAAAAAAGTTGCTATCTCAGTGCATACAATGCTCTGACATTAAAGTAGTTTACATTTCAATTTTACACCAAAGCACTTACTGCAAACCTGTTGGAAACATTTTCAGTTTACTTCCCACTTGTTTCTGAGTTGTTTGAAAGTTGTTTCCTTCCTCTGCACATCAAGACAAAAAAGATGTTTTCTCAGTGCATGCAATTCTTTGACAATACAAATAGTATACATTTCAATTTTATACCAAAGTACAGAGTGCAAACCTAATGGAAACACTTTAGGTTAACTTCCCACATGGTTATGAGTAGTTTGAAAGTTGTTTCATGGCTCTGGTCATCAAGGCAAAAAAGTTGCTATCTCAGTTGATAAAGTGCTCTGACATCAAAGTAGCATACATTTCAATTTTACACCAAAGTGCTTAAAGGAAGCCTAATGGAAACACCTTAAGTTAACTTTCCACATGATTATGAATAGTTTGAAAGTTGTTTCATGGCTCTGGTTATCAAGACAAAAAAGTTGCTATCTCAGTGAATACAATGCTCTGACATTAAAGTAGTATACATTTCAATTTTCCACCAAAGTGCAGAGTGCAAAACAGATGGAAACATTTTAAGTTTACTTCCCACTTCTTTCTGAGTTGTTCGAAAGTTGTTTCATTCCTCTGCACATCAAGACAAAAAGGATGTTTTCTCAGTGCATGCAATGCTTTGACAATACAAATAGAATACATTGCAATTTTACACCAAACTACTTAAAGTAAACCTAATGGAAACATCTTAAGTTAACTTTCCACATGATTATGAGTAGTTTGAAAGTTGTTTCATGGCTCTGGTCATCAAGACAAAAAAGTTGCTATCTCAGTGCATACAGTGCTCTGACATCAAAGTAGTATACATTTCAATTTTACACCAAAGTTCTTACTGCAAACCAGTTGCAAACATATTAAGTTTACTTCCCACTTGTTTCTGAGTTGTTTGAAAGTTGTTTCATTCCTCTGCACATCAAGACAAAAAAGATGTTTTCTCAGTACATGCAATGCTTTGACAATACAAATAGTATACATTTCAATTTTACACCAAAGTACAGAGTGCAAACTTAATGGAAACACTTTAGGTTAACTTCCCACAGGTTATGAGTAGTTTGAAAGTTGTTTCATGGCTCTGGTCATCAGGACAAAAAAGTTGCTATCTTAGGTCATACAATGCTCTTAGATTTCAGTAGTACACATTTCAATTTTACACCAAACTACAGAGTGCAAACCAGTTGGAAACATATTAAGTTTACTTCCCACTTGTTTCTGAGTTGTTTGAAAGTTGTTTCATTCCTCTGCACATCAAGACAAAAAAGATGTTTTCTCAGTGCATGCAAAGCTTTGACAATACAAATAGTATACATTGCAATTTTACACCAAAGCACTTAAAGCAAACCTAATGGAAACACCTTAGGTTAACTTTCCACATGATTATCAGTAGTTTGTAAGTTGTTTCATGGCTCTGGTAATCAGGACAAAGAAGTTGCTATCTCAGGTCATACAATGCTCTTAGATTTCAGTAGTATACATTTCAATTTTACACCAAAGTGCTGAGTGCAAACCAGTTGGAAACATATTAAGTTTACTTCCCACTTGTTTCTGAGTTGTTTGAAAGTTGTTTCATTCCTCTGCACATCAAGACAAAAAAGATGTTTTCTCAGTGCATGCAATGCTTTGACAATACAAATACTATACATTGCAATTTTACACCAAACTACTTAAAGTAAACCTAATGGAAACAGCTTAAGTTAAGTTTCCACATGATTATGAGTAGTTTGAAAGTTGTTTCATGGCTCTCGTCATCAAGACAAAAAAGTTGCTATCTCAGTGCCTACAATGCTCTGACATTAAAGTAGTTTACATTTCAATTTTACACCAAAGTACTTACTGCAAACCTGTTGGAAACATTTTCAGTTTACTTCCCACTTGTTTCTGAGTTGTTTGAAAGTTGTTTCCTTCCTCTGCACATCAAGACAAAAAAGATGTTTTCTCAGTGCATGCAATGCTTTGACAATACAAATAGTATACATTTCAATTTTACACCAAAGAACAGAGTGCAAACCTAATGGAAACACTTTAGGTTAACTTCCCACATGGTTATGAGTAGTTTGAAAGTTGTTTCATGGCTCTGGTCTTCAAGGCAAAAAAGTTGCTATCTCAGTTGATAAAGTGCTCTGATATCAAAGTAGCATACATTGCAATTTTACACCAAACTACTTAAAGTAAACCTAATGGAAACAGCTTAAGTTAAGTTTCCACATGATTATGAGTAGTTTGAAAGTTGTTTCATGGCTCTCGTCATCAAGACAAAAAAGTTGCTATCTCAGTGCCTACAATGCTCTGACATTAAAGTAGTTTACATTTCAATTTTACACCAAAGTACTTACTGCAAACCTGTTGGAAACATTTTCAGTTTACTTCCCACTTGTTTCTGAGTTGTTTGAAAGTTGTTTCATTCCTCTGCACATTAACACAAAAAAGATGTTTTCTCAGTGCATGCAATGCTTTGACAATACAAATACTATACATTGCAATTTTACACCAAACTACTTAAAGTAAACCTAATGGAAAGAGCTTAAGTTAAGTTTCCACATGATTATGAGTAGTTTGAAAGTTGTTTCATGGCTCTCGTCATCAAGACAAAAAAGTTGCTATCTCAGTGCCTACAATGCTCTCACATTAAAGTAGTATACATTTCAATTTTCCACCAAAGTGCAGAGTGCAAACCAGATGGAAACATTTTAAGTTAACTTCCCACTTGTTTCTGAGTTGTTTGAAAGTTGTTTCATTCCTCTGCACATCAAGACAAAAAAGATGTTTTCTCAGTACATGCAATGCTTTGACAATACAAATAGTATACATTTCAATTTTACACCAAAGTACAGAGTGCAAACTTAATGGAAACACTTTAGGTTAACTTCCCACATGGTTATGAGTAGTTTGAAAGTTGTTTCATGGCTCTGGTAATCAGGACCAAAAAGTTGCTATCTCAGGGCATACAATGCTCTTAGATTTTAGTAGTATACATTTCAATTTTACACCAAAGTACTTACTGCAAACCTGTTGGAAACATTTTCAGTTTACTTCCCACTTGTTTCTGAGTTGTTTGAAAGTTGTTTCCTTCCTCTGCACATCAAGACAAAAAAGATGTTTTCTCAGTGCATGCAATGCTTTGACAATACAAATAGTATACATTTCAATTTTTTCACCAAAGTACAGAGTGCAAACCTAATGGAAACACTTTAGGTTAACTTCCCACATGGTTATGTTTAGTTTGAAAGTTGTTTCATGCCTCTGGTCATCAAGGCAAAAAAGTTGCTATCTCAGTTGATAAAGTGCTCTGATATCAAAGTAGCATACATTTCAATTTTACACCAAAGTGCTTAAAGCAAACCTAATGGAAACACCTTAAGTTAACTTTCCACATGATTATGAATAGTTTGAAAGTTGTTTCATGGCTCTGGTTATCAAGACAAAAAAGTTGCTATCTCAGTGAATACAATGCTCTGACATTAAAGTAGTATACATTTCAATTTTCCACCAAACTGCAGAGTGCAAAACAGATGGAAACATTTTAAGTTAACTTCCCACTTGTTTCTGAGTTGTTTGAAAGTTGTTTCATTCCTCTGCACATCAAGACAAAAAAGATGTTTTCTCAGTGCATGCAATGCTTTGACAATACAAATACTATACATTGCAATTTTACACCAAACTACTTAAAGTAAACCTAAAGGAAACAGCTTAAGTTAAGTTTCCGCATGATTATGAGTAGTTTGAAAGTTGTTTCATGGCTCTCGTCATCAAGACAAAAAAGTTGCTATCTCAGTGCCTACAATGCTCTCACATTAAAGTAGTATACATTTCAATTTTCCACCAAAGTGCAGAGTGCAAACCAGATGGAAACATTTTAAGTTAACTTCCCACTTGTTTCTGAGTTGTTTGAAAGTTGTTTCATTCATCTGCACATCAAGACAAAAAAGATGTTTTCTCAGTGCATACAATGCTTTGACAATACAAATATTATACATTTCAATTTTACACCAAAGCACTTACTGCAAAACTAATGAAAACACATTAGGTTAACTTACCACATGATTATGAGTAGTTTGAAAGTTGTTTGATGGCTCTGGTCATCAAGACAAAAAAGTTGCTATCTCAGTGCATACAGCGCTCTGACATTAAAGTAGTATACATTTCAATTTTACACCAAAGTTCTTACTGCAAACCAGTTTGAAACATATTAAGTTTACTTCCCACTTGTTTCTGAGTTGTTTGAAAGTTGTTTCATTCCTCTGCACCTCAAGACAAAAAAGATGTTTTCTCAGTACATGCAATGCTTTGACAATACAAATAGTATACATTTCAATTTTACACCAAAGTACAGAGTGCAAACCTAATGGAAACACTTTAGGTTAACTTCCCACATGGTTATGTTTAGTTTGAAAGTTGTTTCATGGCTCTGGTCATCAAGGCAAAAAAGTTGCTATCTCAGTTGATAAAGTGCTCTGACATCAAAGTAGCATACATTTCAATTTTACACCAAAGTGCTTAAAGCAAACCTAATGGAAACACCTTAAGTTAACTTTCCACATGATTATGAATAGTTTGAAAGTTGTTTCATGGCTCTGGTTATCAAGACAAAAAAGTTGCTATCTCAGTGAATACAATGCTCTGACATTAAAGTAGTATACATTTCAATTTTCCACCAAAGTGCAGAGTGCAAAACAGATGGAAACATTTTAAGTTTACTTCCCACTTGTTTCTGAGTTTTTTGAAAGTTGTTTCATTCCTTTGCACATCAAGACAAAAAAGATGTTTTCTCAGTGCATGCAATGCTTTGACAATACAAATAGTATACATTGCAATTTTACACCAAACTACTTGAAGTAAACCTAATGGAAACACCTTAATTTAACTTTCAACATGATTATGAGTAGTTTGAAAGTTGTTTCATGGCTCTGGTCATCAAGACAAAAAAGTTGCTATCTCAGTGCATACAGTGCTCTGACATTAAAGTAGTATACATTTCAATTTTACACCAAAGTTCTTACTGCAAACCAGTTGCAAACATATTAAGTTTACTTCCCACTTGTTTCTGAGTTGTTTGAAAGTTGTTTCATTCCTCTGCACATCAAGACAAAAAAGATGTTTTCTCAGTACATGCAATGCTTTGACAATACAAATAGTATACATTTCAATTTTACACCAAAGTACAGAGTGCAAACTTAATGGAAACACTTTAGGTTAACGTCCCACAGGTTATGAGTAGTTTGAAAGTTGTTTCATGGCTCTGGTCATCAGGACAAAAAAGTTGCTATCTTAGGTCATACAATGCTCTTAGATTTCAGTAGTACACATTTCAATTTTACACCAAACTACAGAGTGCAAACCAGTTGGAAACATATTAAGTTTACTTCCCACTTGTTTCTGAGTTGTTTGAAAGTTGTTTCCTTCCTCTGCACATCAAGACAAAAAAGATGTTTTCTCAGTGCATGCAAAGCTTTGACAATACAAATAGTATACATTGCAATTTTACACCAAAGCACTTAAAGCAAACCTAATGGAAACACCTTAGGTTAACTTTCCACATGATTATCAGTAGTTTGTAAGTTGTTTCATGGCTCTGGTAATCAGGACAAAAAAGTTGCTATCTGAGGTTATACAATGCTCTTAGATTTCAGTAGTATACATTTCAATTTTACACCAAAGTGCAGAGTGCAAACCAGTTGGAAACATATTAAGTTTACTTCCCACTTGTTTCTGAGTTGTTTGAAAGTTGTTTCATTCCTCTGCACATCAAGACAAAAAAGATGTTTTCTCAGTGCATGCAATGCTTTGACAATACAAATACTATACATTGCAATTTTACACCAAACTACTTAAAGTAAACCTAATGGAAACAGCTTAAGTTAAGTTTCCACATGATTATGAGTAGTTTGAAAGTTGTTTCATGGCTCTGGTCATCAAGACAAAAAAGTTGCTATCTCAGTGCCTACAATGCTCTGACATTAAAGTAGTTTACATTTCAATTTTACACCAAAGTACTTACTGCAAACCTGTTGGAAACATTTTCAGTTTACTTCCCACTTGTTTCTGAGTTGTTTGAAAGTTGTTTCCTAACTCTGCACATCAAGACAAAAAAGATGTTTTCTCAGTGCATGCAATGCTTTGACAATACAAATAGTATACATTTCAATTTCACACCAAAGAACAGAGTGCAAACCTAATGGAAACACTTTAGGTTAACTTCCCACATGGTTATGAGTAGTTTGAAAGTTGTTTCATGGCTCTGGTCTTCAAGGCAAAAAAGTTGCTATCTCAGTTGATAAAGTGCTCTGATATCAAAGTAGCATACATTTCAATTTTACACCAAAGTGCTTAAAGCAAACCTAATGGAAACACCTTAAGTTAACTTACCACATGATTATGAATAGCTTGAAAGTTGTTTCATGGCTCTGGTCATCAAGACAAAAAAGTTGCTATCTCAGTGCATACAATTCTCTGACTTTAAAGTAGTATACATTTCAATTTTACACCAAAGTGCAGACTGCAAACCAGAAGGAAACATTTTAAGTTCACTTCCCACTTGTTTCTGAGTTGTTTGAAAGCTGTTTCATTCCTCTGCACATCAAGACAAAAAAGATGTTTTCTCAGTGCATACAATGCTTTGACAATACAAATAGTATACATTTCAATTTTACACCAAAGTACAGAGTGCAAACTTAATGGAAACACTTTAGGTTAACTTCCCACATGGTTATGAGTAGTTTGAAAGTTGTTTCATGGCTCTGGTCATCAAGGCAAAAAAGTTGCTGCCTCAGTGCATAGAGTGCTCTGACATTAAAGTAGTATACATTTCAATTTTACGCCAAAGTGCTTACTGCAAACCTGATGGAAACATTTTAAGTTTACTTCCCACTTGTTTCGAAGTTGTTTGAAAGTGATTTCATTCCTCTGCACATCAAGACAAAAAAGATGTTTTCTCTGTGCATACAATGCTTTGACAATACAAATAGTATACATTTCAATTTTACACCAAAGTAATTAAAGCAAAACTAATGGAAACACCTTAGGTTAACTTTCCACATGATTATCAGTAGTTTGAAAGTTGTTTCATGGCTTTGGTCATCAGGACAAAAAAGTTGCTATCTCAGTGCATACAATGCTCTGACATTAAAGTAGTTTACATTTCAATTTTACACCAAAGCACTTACTGGAAACCTGTTGGAAACATTTTCAGTTTACTTCCCACTTGTTTCTGAGTTGTTTGAAAGTTGTTTCCTTCCTCTGCACATCAAGACAAAAAAGATGTTTTCTCAGTGCATGCAATTCTTTGACAATACAAATAGTATACATTTCAATTTTATACCAAAGTACAGAGTGCAAACCTAATGGAAACACTTTAGGTTAACTTCCCACATGGTTATGAGTAGTTTGAAAGTTGTTTCATGGCTCTGGTCATCAAGGCAAAAAAGTTGCTATCTCAGTGAATACAATGCTCTGACATTAAAGTAGTATACATTTCAATTTTACACCAAAGTGCTTAAAGGAAGCCTAATGGAAACACCTTAAGTTAACTTTCCACATGATTATGAATAGTTTGAAAGTTGTTTCATGGCTCTGGTTATCAAGACAAAAAAGTTGCTATCTCAGTGAATGCAATGGTCTGACATTAAAGTAGTATACATTTCAATTTTCCACCAAAGTGCAGAGTGCAAAACAGATGGAAACATTTTAAGTTTACTTCCCACTTCTTTCTGAGTTGTTTGAAAGTTGTTTCATTCCTCTGCACATCAAGACAAAAAGGATGTTTTCTCAGTGCATGCAATGCTTTGACAATACAAATAGTATACATTGCAATTTTACACCAAAAACTACTTAAAGTAAACCTAATGGAAACATCTTAAGTTAACTTTCCACATGATTATGAGTAGTTTGAAAGTTGTTTCATGGCTCTGGTCATCAAGACAAAAAAGTTGCAATCTCAGTGCATACAGTGCTCTGACATTAAATTAGTATAAATTTCAATTTTACACCAAAGTTCTTACTGCAAACCAGTTGCAAACATATTAAGTTTACTTCCCACTTGTTTCTGAGTTGTTTGAAAGTTGTTTCATTCCTCTGCACATCAAGACAAAAAAGATGTTTTCTCAGTACATGCAATGCTTTGACAATACAAATAGTATACATTTCAATTTTACACCAAAGTACAGAGTGCAAACTTAATGGAAACACTTTAGGTTAACTTCCCACAGGTTATGAGTAGTTTGAAAGTTGTTTCATGGCTCTGGTCATCAGGACAAAGAAGTTGCTATCTTAGGTCATACAATGCTCTTAGATTTCAGTAGTACACATTTCAATTTTACACCAAACTACAGAGTGCAAACCAGTTGGAAACATATTAAGTTTACTTCCCACTTGTTTCTGAGTTGTTTGAAAGTTGTTTCATTCCTCTGCACATCAAGACAAAAAAGATGTTTTCTCAGTGCATGCAAAGCTTTGACAATACAAATAGTATACATTGCAATTTTACACCAAAGCACTTAAAGCAAACCTAATGGAAACAGCTTAGGTTAACTTTCCACATGATTATCAGTAGTTTGTAATTTGTTTCATGGCTCTGGTAATCAGGACAAAAAAGTTGATATCTCAGGTCATACAATGCTCTTAGATTTCAGTACTATACATTTCAATTTTACACCAAAGTGCAGAGTGCAAACCAGTTGGAAACATATTAAGTTTACTTCCCACTTGTTTCTGAGTTGTTTGAAAGTTGTTTCATTCCGCTGCACATCAAGACAAAAAAGATGTTTTCTCAGTGCATGCAATGCTTTGACAATACAAATACTATACATTGCAATTTTACACCAAACTACTTAAAGTAAACCTAATGGAAACAGCTTAAGTTAAGTTTCCACATGATTATGAGTAGTTTGAAAGTTGTTTCATGGCTCTGGTCATCAAGACAAAAAAGTTGCTATCTCAGTGCCTACAATGCTCTGACATTAAAGTAGTTTACATTTCAATTTTACACCAAAGTACTTACTGCAAACCTGTTGGAAACATTTTCAGTTTACTTCCCACTTGTTTCTGAGTTGTTTGAAAGTTGTTTCCTTCCTCTGCACATCAAGACAAAAAAGATGTTTTCTCAGTGCATGCAATGCTTTGACAATACAAATAGTATTCATTTCAATTTTACACCAAAGAACAGAGTGCAAACCTAATGGAAACACTTTAGGTTAACTTCCCACATGGTTATGAGTAGTTTGAACGTTGTTTCATGGCTCTGGTCTTCAAGGCAAAAAAGTTGCTATCTCAGTTGATAAAGTGCTCTGATTCAAAGTAGCATACATTTCAATTTTACACCAAAGTGCTTAAAGCAAACCTAATGGAAACACCTTAAGTTAACTTACCACATGATTATGAATAGTTTGAAAGTTGTTTCATGGCTCTGGTCATCAAGACAAAAAAGTTGCTATCTCAGTGCATACAATTCTCTGACATTAAAGTAGTATACATTTCAATTTTACACCAAAGTGCAGACTGCAAACCAGAAGGAAACATTTTAAGTTCACTTCCCACTTGTTTCTGAGTTGTTTGAAAGCTGTTTCATTTCTCTGCACATCAAGACAAAAAAGATGTTTTCTCAGTGCATACAATGCTTTGACAATACAAAGAGCATACATTTCAATTTTACACCAAAGTACAGAGTGCAAACTTAATGGAAACACTTTAGGTTAACTTCCCACATGGTTATGAGTAGTTTGAAAGTTGTTTCATGGCTCTGGTCATCAAGGCAAAAAAGTTGCTGCCTCAGTGCATAGAGTGCTCTGACATTAAAGTAGTATACATTTCAATTTTACGCCAAAGTGCTTACTGCAAACCTGATGGAAACATTTTAAGTTTACTTCCCACTTGTTTCGAAGTTGTTTGAAAGTGATTTCATTCCTCTGCACATCAAGACAAAAAAGATGTTTTCTCTGTGCATACAATGCTTTGACAATACAAATAGTATACATTTCAATTTTACACCAAAGTACTTAAAGCAAAACTAATGGAAACACCTTAGGTTAACTTTCCACATGATTATCAGTAGTTTGAAAGTTGTTTCATGGCTCTGGTCATCAGGACAAAAAAGTTGCTATCTCAGTGCATACAATGCTCTGACATTAAAGTAGTTTACATTTCAATTTTACACCAAAGCACTTACTGCAAACCTGTTGGAAACATTTTCAGTTTACTTCCCACTTGCTTCTGAGTTGTTTGAAAGTTGTTTCCTTCCTCTGCACATCAAGACAAAAAAGATGTTTTCTCAGTGCATGCAATTCTTTGACAATACAAATAGTATACATTTCAATTTTATACCAAAGTACAGAGTGCAAACCTAATGGAAACACTTTAGGTTAACTTCCCACATGGTTATGAGTAGTTTGAAAGTTGTTTCATGGCTCTGGTCATCAAGACAAAAAAGTTGCTATCTCAGTGAATACAATGCTCTGACATTAAAGTAGTATACATTTCAATTTTCCTCCAAAGAGCAGAGTGCAAAACAGATGGAAACATTTTAAGTTTACTTCCCACTTCTTTCTGAGTTGTTTGAAAGTTGTTTCATTCCTCTGCACATCAAGACAATAAAGATGCTTTCTCAGTGCATGCAATGCTTTGACAATACAAATACTATACATTGCAATTTTACACCAAACTACTTAAAGTAAACCTAATGGAAACAGCTTAAGTTAAGTTTCCACATGATTATGAGTAGTTTGAAAGTTGTTTCATGGCTCTCGTCATCAAGACAAAAAAGTTGCTATCTCAGTGCCTACAATGCTCTCACATTAAGGTAGTATACATTTCAATTTTCCACCAAAGTGCAGAGTGCAAACCAGTTGCAAACATATTAAGTTTACTTCCCACTTGTTTCTGAGTTGTTTGAAAGTTGTTTCATTCCTCTGCACATCAAGACAAAAAAGATGTTTTCTCAGTACATGCAATGCTTTGACAATACAAATAGTATACATTTCAATTTTACACCAAAGTACAGAGTGCAAACTTAATGGAAACACTTTAGGTTAACTTCCCACATGGTTATGAGTAGTTTGAAAGTTGTTTCATGGCTCTGGTAATCAGGACCAAAAAGTTGCTATCTCAGGTCATACATTGCTCTTAGATTTTAGTAGTATACATTTCAATTTTACACCAAAGTACTTACTGCAAACCTGTTGGAAACATTTTCAGTTACTTCCCACTTGTTTCTGAGTTGTTTGAAAGTTGTTTCCTTCCTCTGCACATCAAGACAAAAAAGATGTTTTCTCAGTGCATGCAATGCTTTGACAATACAAATAGTATACATTTCAATTTTACACCAAAGTACAGAGTGCAAACCTAATGGAAACACTTTAGGTTAACTTCCCACATGGTTATGTTTAGTTTGAAAGTTGTTTCATGGCTCTGGTCATCAAGGCAAAAAAGTTGCTATCTCAGTTGATAAAGTGCTCTGATATCAAAGTAGCATACATTTCAATTTTACACCAAAGTGCTTAAAGCAAACCTAATGGAAACACCTTAAGTTAACTTTCCACATGATTATGAATAGTTTGAAAGTTGTTTCATGGCTCTGGTTATCAAGACAAAAAAGTTGCTATCTCAGTGAATACAATGCTCTGACATTAAAGTAGTATACATTTCAATTTTCCACCAAACTGCAGAGTGCAAAACAGATGGAAACATTTTAAGTTAACTTCCCACTTGTTTCTGAGTTGTTTGAAAGTTGTTTCATTCCTCTGCACATCAAGACAAAAAAGATGTTTTCTCAGTGCATGCAATGCTTTGACAATACAAATACTATACATTGCAATTTTACACCAAACTACTTAAAGTAAACCTAAAGGAAACAGCTTAAGTTAAGTTTCCGCATGATTATGAGTAGTTTGAAAGTTGTTTCATGGCTCTCGTCATCAAGACAAAAAAGTTGCTATCTCAGTGCCTACAATGCTCTCACATTAAAGTAGTATACATTTCAATTTTCCACCAAAGTGCAGAGTGCAAACCAGATGGAAACATTTTAAGTTAACTTCCCACTTGTTTCTGAGTTGTTTGAAAGTTGTTTCATTCATCTGCACATCAAGACAAAAAAGATGTTTTCTCAGTGCATACAATGCTTTGACAATACAAATATTATACATTTCAATTTTACACCAAAGCACTTACTGCAAAACTAATGAAAACACATTAGGTTAACTTACCACATGATTATGAGTAGTTTGAAAGTTGTTTGATGGCTCTGGTCATCAAGACAAAAAAGTTGCTATCTCAGTGCATACAGCGCTCTGACATTAAAGTAGTATACATTTCAATTTTACACCAAAGTTCTTACTGCAAACCAGTTTGAAACATATTAAGTTTACTTCCCACTTGTTTCTGAGTTGTTTGAAAGTTGTTTCATTCCTCTGCACCTCAAGACAAAAAAGATGTTTTCTCAGTACATGCAATGCTTTGACAATGCAAATAGTATACATTTCAATTTTACACCAAAGTACAGAGTGCAAACCTAATGGAAACACTTTAGGTTAACTTCCCACATGGTTATGTTTAGTTTGAAAGTTGTTTCATGGCTCTGGTCATCAAGGCAAAAAAGTTGCTATCTCAGTTGATAAAGTGCTCTGACATCAAAGTAGCATACATTTCAATTTTACACCAAAGTGCTTAAAGCAAACCTAATGGAAACACCTTAAGTTAACTTTCCACATGATTATGAATAGTTTGAAAGTTGTTTCATGGCTCTGGTTATCAAGACAAAAAAGTTGCTATCTCAGTGAATACAATGCTCTGACATTAAAGTAGTATACATTTCAATTTTCCACCAAAGTGCAGAGTGCAAAACAGATGGAAACATTTTAAGTTTACTTCCCACTTGTTTCTGAGTTGTTTGAAAGTTGTTTCATTCCTTTGCACATCAAGACAAAAAAGATGTTTTCTCAGTGCATGCAATGCTTTGACAATACAAATAGTATACATTGCAATTTTACACCAAACTACTTGAAGTAAACCTAATGGAAACACCTTAATTTAACTTTCAACATGATTATGAGTAGTTTGAAAGTTGTTTCATGGCTCTGGTCATCAAGACAAAAAAGTTGCTATCTCAGTGCATACAGTGCTCTGACATTAAAGTAGTATACATTTCAATTTTACACCAAAGTTCTTACTGCAAACCAGTTGCAAACATATTAAGTTTACTTCCCACTTGTTTCTGAGTTGTTTGAAAGTTGTTTCATTCCTCTGCACATCAGGACAAAAAAGATGTTTTCTCAGTACATGCAATGCTTTGACAATACAAATAGTATACATTTCAATTTTACACCAAAGTACAGAGTGCAAACTTAATGGAAACACTTTAGGTTAACGTCCCACAGGTTATGAGTAGTTTGAAAGTTGTTTCATGGCTCTGGTCATCAGGACAAAAAAGTTGCTATCTTAGGTCATACAATGCTCTTAGATTTCAGTAGTACACATTTCAATTTTACACCAAACTACAGAGTGCAAACCAGTTGGAAACATATTAAGTTTACTTCCCACTTGTTTCTGAGTTGTTTGAAAGTTGTTTCCTTCCTCTGCACATCAAGACAAAAAAGATGTTTTCTCAGTGCATGCAATGCTTTGACAATACAAATAGTATACATTGCAATTTTACACCAAACTACTTAAAGTAAACCTAATGGAAACAGCTTAAGTTAAGTTTCCACATGATTATGAGTAGTTTGAAAGTTGTTTCATGGCTCTCGTCATCAAGACAAAAAAGTTGCTATCTCAGTGCCTACAATGCTCTGACATTAAAGTAGTTTACATTTCAATTTTACACCAAAGTACTTACTGCAAACCTGTTGGAAACATTTTCAGTTTACTTCCCACTTGTTTCTGAGTTGTTTGAAAGTTGTTTCCTTCCTCTGCACATCAAGACAAAAAAGATGTTTTCTCAGTGCATGCAATGCTTTGACAATACAAATAGTATACATTTCAATTTTACACCAAAGAACAGAGTGCAAACCTAATGGAAACACTTTAGGTTAACTTCCCACATGGTTATGAGTAGTTTGAAAGTTGTTTCATGGCTCTGGTCTTCAAGGCAAAAAAGTTGCTATCTCAGTTGATAAAGTGCTCTGATATCAAAGTAGCATACATTGCAATTTTACACCAAACTACTTAAAGTAAACCTAATGGAAACAGCTTAAGTTAAGTTTCCACATGATTATGAGTAGTTTGAAAGTTGTTTCATGGCTCTCGTCATCAAGACAAAAAAGTTGCTATCTCAGTGCCTACAATGCTCTCACATTAAAGTAGTATACATTTCAATTTTCCACCAAAGTGCAGAGTGCAAACCAGATGGAAACATTTTAAGTTAACTTCCCACTTGTTTCTGAGTTGTTTGAAAGTTGTTTCATTCCTCTGCACATCAAGACAAAAAAGATGTTTTCTCAGTACATGCAATGCTTTGACAATACAAATAGTATACATTTCAATTTTACACCAAAGTACAGAGTGCAAACTTAATGGAAACACTTTAGGTTAACTTCCCACATGGTTATGAGTAGTTTGAAAGTTGTTTCATGGCTCTGGTAATCAGGACGAAAAAGTTGCTATCTCAGGGCATACAATGCTCTTAGATTTTAGTAGTATACATTTCAATTTTACACCAAAGTACTTACTGCAAACCTGTTGGAAACATTTTCAGTTTACTTCCCACTTGTTTCTGAGTTGTTTGAAAGTTGTTTCCTTCCTCTGCACATCAAGACAAAAAAGATGTTTTCTCAGTGCATGCAATGCTTTGACAATACAAATAGTATACATTTCAATTTTTTCACCAAAGTACAGAGTGCAAACCTAATGGAAACACTTTAGGTTAACTTCCCACATGGTTATGTTTAGTTTGAAAGTTGTTTCATGGCTCTGGTCATCAAGGCAAAAAAGTTGCTATCTCAGTTGATAAAGTGCTCTGATATCAAAGTAGCATACATTTCAATTTTACACCAAAGTGCTTAAAGCAAACCTAATGGAAACACCTTAAGTTAACTTTCCACATGATTATGAATAGTTTGAAAGTTGTTTCATGGCTCTGGTTATCAAGACAAAAAGTTGCTATCTCAGTGAATACAATGCTCTGACATTAAAGTAGTATACATTTCAATTTTCCACCAAACTGCAGAGTGCAAAACAGATGGAAACATTTTAAGTTAACTTCCCACTTGTTTCTGAGTTGTTTGAAAGTTGTTTCATTCCTCTGCACATCAAGACAAAAAAGATGTTTTCTCAGTGCATGCAATGCTTTGACAATACAAATACTATACATTGCAATTTTACACCAAACTACTTAAAGTAAACCTAAAGGAAACAGCTTAAGTTAAGTTTCCGCATGATTATGAGTAGTTTGAAAGTTGTTTCATGGCTCTCGTCATCAAGACAAAAAAGTTGCTATCTCAGTGCCTACAATGCTCTCACATTAAAGTAGTATACATTTCAATTTTCCACCAAAGTGCAGAGTGCAAACCAGATGGAAACATTTTAAGTTAACTTCCCACTTGTTTCTGAGTTGTTTGAAAGTTGTTTCATTCATCTGCACATCAAGACAAAAAAGATGTTTTCTCAGTGCATACAATGCTTTGACAATACAAATATTGTACATTTCAATTTTACACCAAAGCACTTACTGCAAAACTAATGAAAACACATTAGGTTAACTTACCACATGATTATGAGTAGTTTGAAAGTTGTTTGATGGCTCTGGTCATCAAGACAAAAAAGTTGTTATCTCAGTGCATACAGCGCTCTGACATTAAAGTAGTATACATTTCAATTTTACACCAAAGTTCTTACTGCAAACCAGTTTGAAACATATTAAGTTTACTTCCCACTTGTTTCTGAGTTGTTTGAAAGTTGTTTCATTCCTCTGCACCTCAAGACAAAAAAGATGTTTTCTCAGTACATGCAATGCTTTGACAATACAAATAGTATACATTTCAATTTTACACCAAAGTACAGAGTGCAAACCTAATGGAAACACTTTAGGTTAACTTCCCACATGGTTATGTTTAGTTTGAAAGTTGTTTCATGGCTCTGGTCATCAAGGCAAAAAAGTTGCTATCTCAGTTGATAAAGTGCTCTGACATCAAAGTAGCATACATTTCAATTTTACACCAAAGTGCTTAAAGCAAACCTAATGGAAACACCTTAAGTTAACTTTCCACATGATTATGAATAGTTTGAAAGTTGTTTCATGGCTCTGGTTATCAAGACAAAAAAGTTGCTATCTCAGTGAATACAATGCTCTGACATTAAAGTAGTATACATTTCAATTTTCCACCAAAGTGCAGAGTGCAAAACAGATGGAAACATTTTAAGTTTACTTCCCACTTGTTTCTGAGTTGTTTGAAAGTTGTTTCATTCCTTTGCACATCAAGACAAAAAAGATGTTTTCTCAGTGCATGCAATGCTTTGACAATACAAATAGTATACATTGCAATTTTACACCAAACTACTTGAAGTAAACCTAATGGAAACACCTTAATTTAACTTTCAACATGATTATGAGTAGTTTGAAAGTTGTTTCATGGCTCTGGTCATCAAGACAAAAAAGTTGCTATCTCAGTGCATACAGTGCTCTGACATTAAAGTAGTATACATTTCAATTTTACACCAAAGTTCTTACTGCAAACCAGTTGCAAACATATTAAGTTTACTTCCCACTTGTTTCTGAGTTGTTTGAAAGTTGTTTCATTCCTCTGCACATCAAGACAAAAAAGATGTTTTCTCAGTACATGCAATGCTTTGACAATACAAATAGTATACATTTCAATTTTACACCAAAGTACAGAGTGCAAACTTAATGGAAACACTTTAGGTTAACGTCCCACAGGTTATGAGTAGTTTGAAAGTTGTTTCATGGCTCTGGTCATCAGGACAAAAAAGTTGCTATCTTAGGTCATACAATGCTCTTAGATTTCAGTAGTACACATTTCAATTTTACACCAAACTACAGAGTGCAAACCAGTTGGAAACATATTAAGTTTACTTCCCACTTGTTTCTGAGTTGTTTGAAAGTTGTTTCCTTCCTCTGCACATCAAGACAAAAAAGATGTTTTCTCAGTGCATGCAATGCTTTGACAATACAAATAGTATACATTTCAATTTTTTCACCAAAGTACAGAGTGCAAACCTAATGGAAACACTTTAGGTTAACTTCCCACATGGTTATGTTTAGTTTGAAAGTTGTTTCATGGCTCTGGTCATCAAGGCAAAAAAGTTGCTATCTCAGTTGATAAAGTGCTCTGATATCAAAGTAGCATACATTTCAATTTTACACCAAAGTGCTTAAAGCAAACCTAATGGAAACACCTTAAGTTAACTTTCCACATGATTATGAATAGTTTGAAAGTTGTTTCATGGCTCTGGTTATCAAGACAAAAAGTTGCTATCTCAGTGAATACAATGCTCTGACATTAAAGTAGTATACATTTCAATTTTCCACCAAACTGCAGAGTGCAAAACAGATGGAAACATTTTAAGTTAACTTCCCACTTGTTTCTGAGTTGTTTGAAAGTTGTTTCATTCCTCTGCACATCAAGACAAAAAAGATGTTTTCTCAGTGCATGCAATGCTTTGACAATACAAATACTATACATTGCAATTTTACACCAAACTACTTAAAGTAAACCTAAAGGAAACAGCTTAAGTTAAGTTTCCGCATGATTATGAGTAGTTTGAAAGTTGTTTCATGGCTCTCGTCATCAAGACAAAAAAGTTGCTATCTCAGTGCCTACAATGCTCTCACATTAAAGTAGTATACATTTCAATTTTCCACCAAAGTGCAGAGTGCAAACCAGATGGAAACATTTTAAGTTAACTTCCCACTTGTTTCTGAGTTGTTTGAAAGTTGTTTCATTCATCTGCACATCAAGACAAAAAAGATGTTTTCTCAGTGCATACAATGCTTTGACAATACAAATATTGTACATTTCAATTTTACACCAAAGCACTTACTGCAAAACTAATGAAAACACATTAGGTTAACTTACCACATGATTATGAGTAGTTTGAAAGTTGTTTGATGGCTCTGGTCATCAAGACAAAAAAGTTGTTATCTCAGTGCATACAGCGCTCTGACATTAAAGTAGTATACATTTCAATTTTACACCAAAGTTCTTACTGCAAACCAGTTTGAAACATATTAAGTTTACTTCCCACTTGTTTCTGAGTTGTTTGAAAGTTGTTTCATTCCTCTGCACCTCAAGACAAAAAAGATGTTTTCTCAGTACATGCAATGCTTTGACAATACAAATAGTATACATTTCAATTTTACACCAAAGTACAGAGTGCAAACCTAATGGAAACACTTTAGGTTAACTTCCCACATGGTTATGTTTAGTTTGAAAGTTGTTTCATGGCTCTGGTCATCAAGGCAAAAAAGTTGCTATCTCAGTTGATAAAGTGCTCTGACATCAAAGTAGCATACATTTCAATTTTACACCAAAGTGCTTAAAGCAAACCTAATGGAAACACCTTAAGTTAACTTTCCACATGATTATGAATAGTTTGAAAGTTGTTTCATGGCTCTGGTTATCAAGACAAAAAAGTTGCTATCTCAGTGAATACAATGCTCTGACATTAAAGTAGTATACATTTCAATTTTCCACCAAAGTGCAGAGTGCAAAACAGATGGAAACATTTTAAGTTTACTTCCCACTTGTTTCTGAGTTGTTTGAAAGTTGTTTCATTCCTTTGCACATCAAGACAAAAAAGATGTTTTCTCAGTGCATGCAATGCTTTGACAATACAAATAGTATACATTGCAATTTTACACCAAACTACTTGAAGTAAACCTAATGGAAACACCTTAATTTAACTTTCAACATGATTATGAGTAGTTTGAAAGTTGTTTCATGGCTCTGGTCATCAAGACAAAAAAGTTGCTATCTCAGTGCATACAGTGCTCTGACATTAAAGTAGTATACATTTCAATTTTACACCAAAGTTCTTACTGCAAACCAGTTGCAAACATATTAAGTTTACTTCCCACTTGTTTCTGAGTTGTTTGAAAGTTGTTTCATTCCTCTGCACATCAAGACAAAAAAGATGTTTTCTCAGTACATGCAATGCTTTGACAATACAAATAGTATACATTTCAATTTTACACCAAAGTACAGAGTGCAAACTTAATGGAAACACTTTAGGTTAACGTCCCACAGGTTATGAGTAGTTTGAAAGTTGTTTCATGGCTCTGGTCATCAGGACAAAAAAGTTGCTATCTTAGGTCATACAATGCTCTTAGATTTCAGTAGTACACATTTCAATTTTACACCAAACTACAGAGTGCAAACCAGTTGGAAACATATTAAGTTTACTTCCCACTTGTTTCTGAGTTGTTTGAAAGTTGTTTCCTTCCTCTGCACATCAAGACAAAAAAGATGTTTTCTCAGTGCATGCAAAGCTTTGACAATACAAATAGTATACATTGCAATTTTACACCAAAGCACTTAAAGCAAACCTAATGGAAACACCTTAGGTTAACTTTCCACATGATTATCAGTAGTTTGTAAGTTGTTTCATGGCTCTGGTAATCAGGACAAAAAAGTTGCTATCTCAGGTTATACAATGCTCTTAGATTTCAGTAGTATACATTTCAATTTTACACCAAAGTGCAGAGTGCAAACCAGTTGGAAACATATTAAGTTTACTTCCCACTTGTTTCTGAGTTGTTTGAAAGTTGTTTCATTCCTCTGCACATCAAGACAAAAAAGATGTTTTCTCAGTGCATGCAATGCTTTGAGAATACAAATACTATACATTGCAATTTTACACCAAACTACTTAAAGTAAACCTAATGGAAACAGCTTAAGTTAAGTTTCCACATGATTATGAGTAGTTTGAAAGTTGTTTCATGGCTCTGGTCATCAAGACAAAAAAGTTGCTATCTCAGTGCCTACAATGCTCTGACATTAAAGTAGTTTACATTTCAATTTTACACCAAAGTACTTACTGCAAACCTGTTGGAAACATTTTCAGTTTACTTCCCACTTGTTTCTGAGTTGTTTGAAAGTTGTTTCCTTCCTCTGCACATCAAGACAAAAAAGATGTTTTCTCAGTGCATGCAATGCTTTGACAATACAAATAGTATACATTTCAATTTTACACCAAAGAACAGAGTGCAAACCTAATGGAAACACTTTAGGTTAACTTCGCACATGGTTATGAGTAGTTTGAAAGTTGTTTCATGGCTCTGGTCTTCAAGGCAAAAAAGTTGCTATCTCAGTTGATAAAGTGCTCTGATATCAAAGTAGCATACATTTCAATTTTACACCAAAGTGCTTAAAGCAAACCTAATGGAAACACCTTAAGTTAACTTACCACATGATTATGAATAGTTTGAAAGTTGTTTCATGGCTCTGGTCATCAAGACAAAAAAGTTGCTATCTCAGTGCATACAATTCTCTGACATTAAAGTAGTATACATTTCAATTTTACACCAAAGTGCAGACTGCAAACCAGAAGGAAACATTTTAAGTTCACTTCCCACTTGTTTCTGAGTTGTTTGAAAGCTGTTTCATTCCTCTGCACATCAAGACAAAAAAGATGTTTTCTCAGTGCATACAATGCTTTGACAATACAAATAGTATACATTTCAATTTTACACCAAAGTACAGAGTGCAAACTTAATGGAAACACTTTAGGTTAACTTCCCACATGGTTATGAGTAGTTTGAAAGTTGTTTCATGGCTCTGGTCATCAAGGCAAAAAAGTTGCTGCCTCAGTGCATAGAGTGCTCTGACATTAAAGTAGTATACATTTCAATTTTACGCCAAAGTGCTTACTGCAAACCTGATGGAAACATTTTAAGTTTACTTCCCACTTGTTTCGAAGTTGTTTGAAAGTGATTTCATTCCTCTGCACATCAAGACAAAAAAGATGTTTTCTCTGTGCATACAATGCTTTGACAATACAAATAGTATACATTTCAATTTTACACCAAAGTACTTAAAGCAAACCTAATGGAAACACCTTAGGTTAACTTTCCACATGATTATCAGTAGTTTGAAAGTTGTTTCATGGCTCTGGTCATCAGGACAAAAAAGTTGCTATCTCAGTGCATACAATGCTCTGACATTAAAGTAGTTTACATTTCAATTTTACACCAAAGCACTTACTGCAAACCTGTTGGAAACATTTTCAGTTTACTTCCCACTTGTTTCTGAGTTGTTTGAAAGTTGTTTCCTTCCTCTGCACATCAAGACAAAAAAGATGTTTTCTCAGTGCATGCAATTCTTTGACAATACAAATAGTATACATTTCAATTTTATACCAAAGTACAGAGTGCAAACCTAATGGAAACACTTTAGGTTAACTTCCCACATGGTTATGAGTAGTTTGAAAGTTGTTTCATGGCTCTGGTCATCAAGGCAAAAAAGTTGCTATCTCAGTTGATAAAGTGCTCTGACATCAAAGTAGCATACATTTCAATTTTACACCAAAGTGCTTAAAGGAAGCCTAATGGAAACACCTTAAGTTAACTTTCCACATGATTATGAATAGTTTGAAAGTTGTTTCATGGCTCTGGTTATCAAGACAAAAAAGTTGCTATCTCAGTGAATACAATGCTCTGACATTAAAGTAGTATACATTTCAATTTTCCACCAAAGTGCAGAGTGCAAAACAGATGGAAACATTTTAAGTTTACTTCCCACTTCTTTCTGAGTTGTTCGAAAGTTGTTTCATTCCTCTGCACATCAAGACAAAAAGGATGTTTTCTCAGTGCATGCAATGCTTTGACAATACAAATAGAATACATTGCAATTTTACACCAAACTACTTAAAGTAAACCTAATGGAAACATCTTAAGTTAACTTTCCACATGATTATGAGTAGTTTGAAAGTTGTTTCATGGCTCTGGTCATCAAGACAAAAAAGTTGCTATCTCAGTGCATACAGTGCTCTGACATTAAAGTAGTATACATTTCAATTTTACACCAAAGTTCTTACTGCAAACCAGTTGCAAACATATTAAGTTTACTTCCCACTTGTTTCTGAGTTGTTTGAAAGTTGTTTCATTCCTCTGCACATCAAGACAAAAAAGATGTTTTCTCAGTACATGCAATGCTTTGACAATACAAATAGTATACATTTCAATTTTACACCAAAGTACAGAGTGCAAACTTAATGGAAACACTTTAGGTTAACTTCCCACAGGTTATGAGTAGTTTGAAAGTTGTTTCATGGCTCTGGTCATCAGGACAAAAAAGTTGCTATCTTAGGTCATACAATGCTCTTAGATTTCAGTAGTACACATTTCAATTTTACACCAAACTACAGAGTGCAAACCAGTTGGAAACATATTAAGTTTACTTCCCACTTGTTTCTGAGTTGTTTGAAAGTTGTTTCATTCCTCTGCACATCAAGACAAAAAAGATGTTTTCTCAGTGCATGCAAAGCTTTGACAATACAAATAGTATACATTGCAATTTTACACCAAAGCACTTAAAGCAAACCTAATGGAAACACCTTAGGTTAACTTTCCACATGATTATCAGTAGTTTGTAAGTTGTTTCATGGCTCTGGTAATCAGGACAAAAAAGTTGCTATCTCAGGTCATACAATGCTCTTAGATTTCAGTAGTATACATTTCAATTTTACACCAAAGTGCAGGGTGCAAACCAGTTGGAAACATATTAAGTTTACTTCCCACTTGTTTCTGAGTTGTTTGAAAGTTGTTTCATTCCTCTGCACATCAAGACAAAAAAGATGTTTTCTCAGTGCATGCAATGCTTTGACAATACAAATACTATACATTGCAATTTTACACCAAACTACTTAAAGTAAACCTAATGGAAACAGCTTAAGTTAAGTTTCCACATGATTATGAGTAGTTTGAAAGTTGTTTCATGGCTCTGGTCATCAAGACAAAAAAGTTGCTATCTCAGTGCCTACAATGCTCTGACATTAAAGTAGTTTACATTTCAATTTTACACCAAAGTACTTACTGCAAACCTGTTGGAAACATTTTCAGTTTACTTCCCACTTGTTTCTGAGTTGTTTGAAAGTTGTTTCCTTCCTCTGCACATCAAGACAAAAAAGATGTTTTCTCAGTGCATGCAATGCTTTGACAATACAAATAGTATACATTTCAATTTTACACCAAAGAACAGAGTGCAAACCTAATGGAAACACTTTAGGTTAACTTCCCACATGGTTATGAGTAGTTTGAAAGTTGTTTCATGGCTCTGGTCTTCAAGGCAAAAAAGTTGCTATCTCAGTTGATAAAGTGCTCTGATATCAAAGTAGCATACATTGCAATTTTACACCAAACTACTTAAAGTAAACCTAATGGAAACAGCTTAAGTTAAGTTTCCACATGATTATGAGTAGTTTGAAAGTTGTTTCATGGCTCTCGTCATCAAGACAAAAAAGTTGCTATCTCAGTGCCTACAATGCTCTGACATTAAAGTAGTTTACATTTCAATTTTACACCAAAGTACTTACTGCAAACCTGTTGGAAACATTTTCAGTTTACTTCCCACTTGTTTCTGAGTTGTTTGAAAGTTGTTTCCTTCCTCTGCACATCAAGACAAAAAAGATGTTTTCTCAGAGCATGCAATGCTTTGACAATACAAATAGTATACATTTCAATTTTACACCAAAGAACAGAGTGCAAACCTAATGGAAACACTTTAGGTTAACTTCCCACATGGTTATGAGTAGTTTGAAAGTTGTTTCATGGCTCTGGTCTTCAAGGCAAAAAAGTTGCTATCTCAGTTGATAAGGTGCTCTGATATCAAAGTAGCATACATTTCAATTTTACACCAAACTGCTTAAAGCAAACCTAATGGAAACACCTTAAGTTAACTTACCACATGATTATGAATAGTTTGAAAGTTGTTTCATGGCTCTGGTCATCAAGACAAAAAAGTTGCTATCTCAGTGCATACAATTCTCTGACATTAAAGTAGTATACATTTCAATTTTACGCAAAAGTGCTTACTGCAAACCTGATGGAAACATTTTAAGTTTACTTCCCACTTGTTTCGAAGTTGTTTGAAAGTGATTTCATTCCTCTGCACATCAAGACAAAAAAGATGTTTTCTCTGTGCATACAATGCTTTGACAATACAAATAGTATACATTTCAATTTTACACCAAAGCACTTAAAGCAAAGCTAATGGAAACACCTTAGGTTAACTTTCCACATGATTATCAGTAGTTTGAAAGTTGTTTCATGGCTCTGGTCATCAGGACAAAAAAGTTGCTATCTCAGGTTATACAATGCTCTTAGATTTCAGTAGTATACATTTCAATTTTACACCAAAGTGCAGAGTGCAAACCAGTTGGAAACATATTAAGTTTACTTCCCACTTGTTTCTGAGTTGTTTGAAAGTTGTTTCATTCCTCTGCACATCAAGACAAAAAAGATGTTTTCTCAGTGCATGCAATGCTTTGACAATACAAATACTATACATTGCAATTTTACACCAAACTACTTAATGTAAACCTAATGGAAACAGCTTAAGTTAAGTTTCCACATGATTATGAGTAGTTTGAAAGTTGTTTCATGGCTCTCGTCATCAAGACAAAAAAGTTGCTATCTCAGTGCCTACAATGCTCTGACATTAAAGTAGTTTACATTTCAATTTTACACCAAAGTACTTACTGCAAACCTGTTGGAAACATTTTCAGTTTACTTCCCACTTGTTTCTGAGTTGTTTGAAAGTTGTTTCCTTCCTCTGCACATCAAGACAAAAAAGATGTTTTCTCAGTGCATGCAATGCTTTGACAATACGAATAGTATACATTTCAATTTTACACCAAAGAACAGAGTGCAAACCTAATGGAAACACTTTAGGTTAACTTCCCACATGGTTATGAGTAGTTTGAAAGTTGTTTCATGGCTCTGGTCTTCAAGGCAAAAAAGTTGCTATCTCAGTTGATAAAGTGCTCTGATATCAAAGTAGCATACATTTCAATTTTACACCAAAGTGCTTAAAGCAAACCTAATGGAAACACCTTAAGTTAACTTACCACATGATTATGAATAGTTTGAAAGTTGTTTCATGGCTCTGGTCATCAAGACAAAAAAGTTGCTATCTCAGTGCATACAATTCTCTGACATTAAAGTAGTATACATTTCAATTTTACACCAAAGTGCAGACTGCAAACCAGAAGGAAACATTTTAAGTTCACTTCCCACTTGTTTCTGAGTTGTTTGAAAGCTGTTTCATTCCTCTGCACATCAAGACAAAAAAGATGTTTTCTCAGTGCATACAATGCTTTGACAATACAAATAGTATACATTTCAATTTTACACCAAAGTACAGAGTGCAAACTTAATGGAAACACTTTAGGTTAACTTCCCACATGGTTATGAGTAGTTTGAAAGTTGTTTCATGGCTCTGGTCATCAAGGCAAAAAAGTTGCTGCCTCAGTGCATAGAGTGCTCTGACATTAAAGTAGTTTACATTTCAATTTTACGCCAAAGTGCTTACTGCAAACCTGATGGAAACATTTTAAGTTTACTTCCCACTTGTTTCGAAGTTGTTTGAAAGTGATTTCATTCCTCTGCACATCAAGACAAAAAAGATGTTTTCTCTGTGCATACAATGCTTTGACAATACAAATAGTATACATTTCAATTTTACACCAAAGTACTTAAAGCAAACCTAATGGAAACACCTTAGGTTAACTTTCCACATGATTATCAGTAGTTTGAAAGTTGTTTCATGGCTCTGGTCATCAGGACAAAAAAGTTGCTATCTCAGTGCATACAATGCTCTGACATTAAAGTAGTTTACATTTCAATTTTACACCAAAGCACTTACTGCAAACCTGTTGGAAACATTTTCAGTTTACTTCCCACTTGTTTCTGAGTTGTTTGAAAGTTGTTTCCTTCCTCTGCACATCAAGACAAAAAAGATGTTTTCTCAGTGCATGCAATTCTTTGACAATACAAATAGTATACATTTCAATTTTATACCAAAGTACAGAGTGCAAACCTAATGGAAACACTTTAGGTTAACTTCCCACATGGTTATGAGTAGTTTGAAAGTTGTTTCATGGCTCTGGTCATCAAGGCAAAAAAGTTGCTATCTCAGTTGATAAAGTGCTCTGATATCAAAGTAGCATACATTTCAATTTTACACCAAAGTGCTTAAAGCAAACCTAATGGAAACACCTTAAGTTAACTTACCACATGATTATGAATAGTTTGAAAGTTGTTTCATGGCTCTGGTCATCAAGACAAAAAAGTTGCTATCTCAGTGCATACAATTCTCTGACATTAAAGTAGTATACATTTCAATTTTACACCAAAGTGCAGACTGCAAACCAGAAGGAAACATTTTAAGTTCACTTCCCACTTGTTTCTGAGTTGTTTGAAAGCTGTTTCATTCCTCTGCACATCAAGACAAAAAAGATGTTTTCTCAGTGCATACAATGCTTTGACAATACAAATAGTATACATTTCAATTTTACACCAAAGTACAGAGTGCAAACTTAATGGAAACACTTTAGGTTAACTTCCCACATGGTTATGAGTAGTTTGAAAGTTGTTTCATGGCTCTGGTCATCAAGGCAAAAAAGTTGCTGCCTCAGTGCATAGAGTGCTCTGACATTAAAGTAGTTTACATTTCAATTTTACACCAAAGCACTTACTGCAAACCTGTTGGAAACATTTTAAGTTTACTTCCCACTTGTTTCGAAGTTGTTTGAAAGTGATTTCATTCCTCTGCACATCAAGACAAAAAAGATGTTTTCTCTGTGCATACAATGCTTTGACAATACAAATAGTATACATTTCAATTTTACACCAAAGTACTTAAAGCAAACCTAATGGAAACACCTTAGGTTAACTTTCCACATGATTATCAGTAGTTTGAAAGTTGTTTCATGGCTCTGGTCATCAGGACAAAAAAGTTGCTATCTCAGTGCATACAATTCTCTGACATTAAAGTAGTTTACATTTCAATTTTACACCAAAGCACTTACTGCAAACCTGTTGGATACATTTTCAGTTTACTTCCCACTTGTTTCTGAGTTGTTTGAAAGTTGTTTCCTTCCTCTGCACATCAAGACAAAAAAGATGTTTTCTCAGTGCATGCAATTCTTTGACAATACAAATAGTATACATTTCAATTTTATACCAAAGTACAGAGTGCAAACCTAATGGAAACACTTTAGGTTAACTTCCCACATGGTTATGAGTAGTTTGAAAGTTGTTTCATGGCTCTGGTCATCAAGGCAAAAAAGTTGCTATCTCAGTTGATAAAGTGCTCTGACATCAAAGTAGCATACATTTCAATTTTACACCAAAGTGCTTAAAGGAAGCCTAATGGAAACACCTTAAGTTAACTTTCCACATGATTATGAATAGTTTGAAAGTTGTTTCATGGCTCTGGTTATCAAGACAAAAAAGTTGCTATCTCAGTGAATACAATGCTCTGACATTAAAGTAGTATACATTTCAATTTTCCACCAAAGTGCAGAGTGCAAAACAGATGGAAACATTTTAAGTTTACTTCCCACTTCTTTCTGAGTTGTTCGAAAGTTGTTTCATTCCTCTGCACATCAAGACAAAAAGGATGTTTTCTCAGTGCATGCAATGCTTTGACAATACAAATAGAATACATTGCAATTTTACACCAAACTACTTAAAGTAAACCTAATGGAAACATCTTAAGTTAACTTTCCACATGATTATGAGTAGTTTGAAAGTTGTTTCATGGCTCTGGTCATCAAGACAAAAAAGTTGCTATCTCAGTGCATACAGTGCTCTGACATTAAAGTAGTATACATTTCAATTTTACACCAAAGTTCTTACTGCAAACCAGTTGCAAACATATTAAGTTTACTTCCCACTTGTTTCTGAGTTGTTTGAAAGTTGTTTCATTCCTCTGCACATCAAGACAAAAAAGATGTTTTCTCAGTACATGCAATGCTTTGACAATACAAATAGTATACATTTCAATTTTACACCAAAGTACAGAGTGCAAACTTAATGGAAACACTTTAGGTTAACGTCCCACAGGTTATGAGTAGTTTGAAAGTTGTTTCATGGCTCTGGTCATCAGGACAAAAAAGTTGCTATCTTAGGTCATACAATGCTCTTAGATTTCAGTAGTACACATTTCAATTTTACACCAAACTACAGAGTGCAAACCAGTTGGAAACATATTAAGTTTACTTCCCACTTGTTTCTGAGTTGTTTGAAAGTTGTTTCATTCCTCTGCACATCAAGACAAAAAAGATGTTTTCTCAGTGCATGCAAAGCTTTGACAATACAAATAGTATACATTGCAATTTTACACCAAAGCACTTAAAGCAAACCTAATGGAAACACCTTAGGTTAACTTTCCACATGATTATCAGTAGTTTGAAAGTTGTTTCATGGCTCTGGTCATCAAGACAAAAAAGTTGCTATCTCAGTGCATACAATGCTCTGACATTAAAGTAGTATACATTTCAATTTTCCACCAAAGTGCAGAGTGCAAAACAGATGGAAACATTTTAAGTTTACTTCCCACTTCTTTCTGAGTTGTTTGAAAGTTGTTTCATTCCTCTGCACATCAAGACAAAAAGGATGTTTTCTCAGTGCATGCAATGCTTTGACAATACAAATAGTATACATTGCAATTTTACACCAAAAACTACTTAAAGTAAACCTAATGGAAACAGCTTAAGTTAAGTTTCCGCATGATTATGAGTAGTTTGAAAGTTGTTTCATGGCTCTCGTCATCAAGACAAAAAAGTTGCTATCTCAGTGCCTACAATGCTCTCACATTAAAGTAGTATACATTTCAATTTTCCACCAAAGTGCAGAGTGCAAACCAGATGGAAACATTTTAAGTTAACTTCCCACTTGTTTCTGAGTTGTTTGAAAGTTGTTTCATTCATCTGCACATCAAGACAAAAAAGATGTTTTCTCAGTGCATACAATGCTTTGACAATACAAATATTATACATTTCAATTTTACACCAAAGCTCTTACTGCAAAACTAATGAAAACACATTAGGTTAACTTACCACATGATTATGAGTAGTTTGAAAGTTGTTTGATGGCTCTGGTCATCAAGACAAAAAAGTTGCTATCTCAGTGCATACAGCGCTCTGACATTAAAGTAGTATACATTTCAATTTTACACCAAAGTTCTTACTGCAAACCAGTTTGAAACATATTAAGTTTACTTCCCACTTGTTTCTGAGTTGTTTGAAAGTTGTTTCATTCCTCTGCACATCAAGACAAAAAAGATGTTTTCTCAGTACATGCAATGCTTTGACAATACAAATAGTATACATTTCAATTTTACACCAAAGTACAGAGTGCAAACCTAATGGAAACACTTTAGGTTAACTTCCCACATGGTTATGTTTAGTTTGAAAGTTGTTTCATGGCTCTGGTCATCAGGACAAAAAAGTTGCTATCTCAGGTCATACAATGCTCTTAGATTTCAGTAGTATACATTTCAATTTTACACCAAAGTACTTACTGCAAACCTGTTGGAAACATTTTCAGTTTACTTCCCACTTGTTTCTGAGTTGTTTGAAAGTTGTTTCCTTCCTCTGCACATCAAGACAAAAAAGATGTTTTCTCAGTGCATGCAATGCTTTGACAATACAAATAGTATACATTTCAATTTTACACCAAAGTACAGAGTGCAAACCTAATGGAAACACTTTAGGTTAACTTCCCACATGGTTATGTTTAGTTTGAAAGTTGTTTCATGGCTCTGGTCATCAAGGCAAAAAAGTTGCTATCTCAGTTGATAAAGTGCTCTGATATCAAAGTAGCATACATTTCAATTTTACACCAAAGTGCTTAAAGCAAACCTAATGGAAACACCTTAAGTTAACTGTCCACATGATTATGAATAGTTTGAAAGTTGTTTGATGGCTCTGGTCATCAAGACAAAAAAGTTGCTATCTCAGTGCATACAGCGCTCTGACATTAAAGTAGTATACATTTCAATTTTACACCAAAGTTCATACTGCAAACCAGTTGCAAACATATTAAGTTTACTTCCCACTTGTTTCTGAGTTGTTTGAAAGTTGTTTCATTCCTCTGCACATCAAGACAGAAAAGATGTTTTCTCTGTGCATACAATGCTTTGACAATACAAATAGTATACATTTCAATTTTACACCAAAGTTCTTAAAGCAAACCTAATGGAAACACCTTAGGTTAACTTTCCACATGATTATCAGTAGTTTGAAAGTTGTTTCATGGCTCTGGTCATCAGGACAAAAAAGTTGCTATATCAGTGCATACAATGCTCTGACATTAAAGTAGTTTACATTTCAATTTTACACCAAAGCACTTACTGCAAACCTGTTGGAAACATTTTCAGTTTACTTCCCACTTGTTTCTGAGTTGTTTGAAAGTTGTTTCCTTCCTCTGCACATCAAGACAAAAAAGATGTTTTCTCACTGCATGCAATTCTTTGACAATACAAATAGTTTACATTTCAATTTTATACCAAAGTACAGAGTGCAAACCTAATGGAAACACTTTAGGTTAACTTCCCACATGGTTATGAGTAGTTTGAAAGTTGTTTCATGGCTCTGGTCATCAAGGCAAAAAAGTTGCTATCTCAGTTGATAAAGTGCTCTGACATCAAAGTAGCATACATTTCAATTTTACACCAAAGTGCTTAAAGGAAGCCTAATGGAAACACCTTAAGTTAACTTTCCACATGATTATGAATAGTTTGAAAGTTGTTTCATGGCTCTGGTTATCAAGACAAAAAAGTTGCTATCTCAGTGAATACAATGCTCTGACATTAAAGTAGTATACATTTCAATTTTCCACCAAAGTGCAGAGTGCAAAACAGATGGAAACATTTTAAGTTTACTTCCCACTTCTTTCTGAGTTGTTTGAAAGTTGTTTCATTCCTCTGCACATCAAGACAAAAAGGATGTTTTCTCAGCTCATGCAATGCTTTGACAATACAAATAGTATACATTGCAATTTTACACCAAAATACTTAAAGTAAACCTAATGGAAACATCTTAAGTTAACTTTCCACATGATTATGAGTAGTTTGAAAGTTGTTTCATGGCTCTGGTCATCAAGACAAAAAAGTTGCTATCTCGGTGCATACAGTGCTCTGACATTAAAGTAGTATACATTTCAATTTTACACCAAAGTGCAGAGTGCAAACCAGTTGGAAACATATTAAGTTTACTTCCCACTTGTTTCTGAGTTGTTTGAAAGTTGTTTCATTCCTCTGCACATTAACACAAAAAAGATGTTTTCTCAGTGCATGCAATGCTTTGACAATACAAATACTATACATTGCAATTTTACACCAAACTACTTAAAGTAAACCTAATGGAAACAGCTTAAGTTAAGTTTCCACATGATTATGAGTAGTTTGAAAGTTGTTTCATGGCTCTCGTCATCAAGACAAAAAAGTTGCTATCTCAGTGCCTACAATGCTCTGACATTAAAGTAGTTTACATTTCAATTTTACACCAAAGTACTTACTGCAAACCTGTTGGAAACATTTTCAGTTTACTTCCCACTTGTTTCTGAGTTGTTTGAAAGTTGTTTCATTCCTCTGCACATCAAGACAAAAAAGATGTTTTCTCAGTGCATGCAATGCTTTGACAATACAAATAGTATACATTTCAATTTTACACCAAAGAACAGAGTGCAAACCTAATGGAAACACTTTAGGTTAACTTCCCGCATGGTTATGAGTAGTTTGAAAGTTGTTTCATGGCTCTGGTCTTCAAGGCAAAAAAGTTGCTATCTCAGTTGATAAAGTGCTCTGATATCAAAGTAGCATACATTGCAATTTTACACCAAACTACTTAAAGTAAACCTAATGGAAACAGCTTAAGTTAAGTTTCCACATGATTATGAGTAGTTTGAAAGTTGTTTCATGGCTCTCGTCATCAAGACAAAAAAGTTGCTATCTCAGTGCCTACAATGCTCTGACATTAAAGTAGTTTACATTTCAATTTTACACCAAAGTACTTACTGCAAACCTGTTGGAAACATTTTCAGTTTACTTCCCACTTGTTTCTGAGTTGTTTGAAAGTTGTTTCCTTCCTCTGCACATCAAGACAAAAAAGATGTTTTCTCAGTGCATGCAATGCTTTGACAATACAAATAGTATACATTTCAATTTTACACCAAAGAACAGAGTGCAAACCTAATGGAAACACTTTAGGTTAACTTCCCACATGGTTATGAGTAGTTTGAAAGTTGTTTCATGGCTCTGGTCTTCAAGGCAAAAAAGTTGCTATCTCAGTTGATAAAGTGCTCTGATATCAAAGTAGCATACATTTCAATTTTACACCAAAGTGCTTAAAGCAAACCTAATGGAAACACCTTAAGTTAACTTACCACATGATTATGAATAGTTTGAAAGTTGTTTCATGGCTCTGGTCATCAAGACAAAAAAGTTGCTATCTCAGTGCATACAATTCTCTGACATTAAAGTAGTATACATTTCAATTTTACACCAAAGTGCAGACTGCAAACCAGAAGGAAACATTTTAAGTTCACTTCCCACTTGTTTCTGAGTTGTTTGAAAGCTGTTTCATTCCTCTGCACATCAAGACAAAAAAGATGTTTTCTCAGTGCATACAATGCTTTGACAATACAAATAGCATACATTTCAATTTTACACCAAAGTACAGAGTGCAAACTTAATGGAAACACTTTAGGTTAACTTCCCACATGGTTATGAGTAGTTTGAAAGTTGTTTCATGGCTCTGGTCATCAAGGCAAAAAAGTTGCTGCCTCAGTGCATAGAGTGCTCTGACATTAAAGTAGTTTACATTTCAATTTTACACCAAAGTACTTACTGCAAACCTGTTGGAAACATTTTCAGTTTACTTCCCACTTGTTTCTGAGTTGTTTGAAAGTTGTTTCCTTCCTCTGCACATCAAGACAAAAAAGATGTTTTCTCAGTGCATGCAATGCTTTGACAATACAAATACTATACATTGCAATTTTACACCAAACTACTTAAAGTAAACCTATTGGAAACAGCTTAAGTTAAGTTTCCACATGATTATGAGTAGTTTGAAAGTTGTTTCATGGCTCTGGTCATCAAGGCAAAAAAGTTGCTATCTCAGTTGATAAAGTGCTCTGACATCAAAGTAGCATACATTTCAATTTTACACCAAAGTGCTTAAAGGAAGCCTAATGGAAACACCTTAAGTTAACTTTCCACATGATTATGAATAGTTTGAAAGTTGTTTCATGGCTCTGGTTATCAAGACAAAAAAGTTGCTATCTCAGTGAATACAATGCTCTGACATTAAAGTAGTATACATTTCAATTTTCCACCAAAGTGTAGAGTGCAAAACAGATGGAAACATTTTAAGTTTACTTCCCACTTCTTTCTGAGTTGTTTGAAAGTTGTTTCATTCCTCTGCACATCAAGACAAAAAGGATGTTTTCTCAGCGCATGCAAAGCTTTGACAATACAAATAGTATACATTGCAATTTTACACCAAAATACTTAAAGTAAACCTAATGGAAACACCTTAGGGTAACTTTCCAGATGATTATGAGTAGCTTGAAAGTAGTTTCATTGCTCTGGTCATCAATACAAAAAAGTTGCTGCCTCAGTGCATAGAGTGCTCTGACATTAAAGTACTATACATTTCAATTTTACACCAAAGTACGTACTGCAAACCTGATGGAAACATTTTAAGTTTACTTCCCACTTGTTTCTGAGTTGTTTGAAAGTTGTTTCATTCCTCTGCACATCAAGACAAAAAAGATGTTTTCTCAGTGCATACAATGCTTTGACAATACAAATAGTATACATTTCAATTTTACACCAAAGTACTTAAAGCAAACCTAATGGAAACACATTAGGTTAACTTCCCACATGATTATGAGTAGTTTGAAAGCTTTTTGATGGCTCTGGTCATCAAGACAAAAAAGTTGCTATCTCAGTGCATACAATGCTCTGACATTAAAGTAGTTTACATTTCAATTTTACACCAAAGTACTTACTGCAAACCTGTTGGAAACATTTTCAGTTTACTTCCCACTTGTTTCTGAGTTGTTTGAAAGTTGTTTCCTTCCTCTGCACATCAAGACAAAAAAGATGTTTTCTCAGTGCATGCAATGCTTTGAGAATACAAATAGTATACATTTCAATTTTACACCAAAGTACAGAGTGCAAACCTAATGGAAACACTTTAGGTTAACTTCCCACATGGTTATGAGTAGTTTGAAAGTTGTTTCATGGCTCTGGTCATCAAGGCAAAAAAGTTGCTATCTCAGTTGATAAAGTGCTCTGACATCAAAGTAGCATACATTTCAATTTTACACCAAAGTGCTTAAAGCAAACCTAATGGAAACACCTTAAGTTAACTTTCCACATGATTATGAATAGTTTGAAAGTTGTTTCATGGCTCTGGTTATCAAGACAAAAAAGTTGCTATCTCAGTGAATACAATGCTCTGACATTAAAGTAGTATACATTTCAATTTTCCACCAAAGTGCAGAGTGCAAAACAGATGGAAACATTTTAAGTTTACTTCCCACTTGTTTCTGAGTTGTTTGAAAGTTGTTTCATTCCTTTGCACATCAAGACAAAAAAGTTGCTATCTCAGTGCATACAGTGCTCTGACATTAAAGTAGTATACATTTCAATTTTACACCAAAGTTCTTACTGCAAACCAGTTGCAAACATATTAAGTTTACTTCCCACTTGTTTCTGAGTTGTTTGAAAGTTGTTTCATTCCTCTGCACATCAAGACAAAAAAGATGTTTTCTCAGTACATGCAATGCTTTGACAATACAAATAGTATACATTTCAATTTTACACCAAAGTACAGAGCGCAAACTTAATGGAAACACTTTAGGTTAACTTCCCACATGGTTATGAGTAGTTTGAAAGTTGTTTCATGGCTCTGGTCATCAGGACAAAAAAGTTGCTATCTTAGGTCATACAATGCTCTGACATTTAAGTAGTACACATTTCAATTTTACACCAAATTACTTACTGCAAACGTAATGGAAACACCTTAGGGTAACTTTCCAGATGATTATGAGTAGCTTGAAAGTAGTTTCATTGCTCTGGTCATCAATACAAAAAAGTTGCTGCCTCAGTGCATAGAGTGCTCTGACATTAAAGTACTATACATTTCAATTTTACACCAAAGTACGTACTGCAAACCTGATGGAAACATTTTAAGTTTACTTCCCACTTGTTTCTGAGTTGTTTGAAAGTTGTTTCATTCCTCTGCACATCAAGACAAAAAAGATGTTTTCTCAGTGCATACAATGCTTTGACAATACAAATAGTATACATTTCAATTTTACACCAAAGTACTTAAAGCAAACCTAATGGAAACACCTTGGGTTAACTTTCCATATGATTATCAGTAGTTTGAAAGTTGTTTCATGGCTCTGGTCATCAGGACAAAAAAGTTGCTATCTCAGGTCATACAATGCTCTTAGATTTCAGTAGTACACATTTCAATTTTACACCAAACTACAGAGTGCAAACCAGTTGGAAACATATTAAGTTTACTTCCCACTTGTTTCTGAGTTGTTTGAAAGTTGTTTCATTCCTCTGCACATCAAGACAAAAAAGATGTTTTCTCAGTGCATGCAAAGCTTTGACAATACAAATAGTATACATTGCAATTTTACACCAAAGCACTTAAAGCAAACCTAATGGAAACACCTTAGGTTAACTTTCCACATGATTATCAGTAGTTTGTAAGTTGTTTCATGGCTCTGGTAATCAGGACAAAAAAGTTGCTATCTCAGGTCATACAATGCTCTTAGATTTCAGTAGTATACATTTCAATTTTACACCAAAGTGCAGAGTGCAAACCAGTTGGAAACATATTAAGTTTACTTCCCACTTGTTTCTGAGTTGTTTGAAAGTTGTTTCATTCCTCTGCACATCAAGACAAAAAAGATGTTTTCTCAGTGCATGCAATGCTTTGACAATACAAATACTATACATTGCAATTTTACACCAAACTACTTAAAGTAAACCTAATGGAAACAGCTTAAGTTAAGTTTCCACATGATTATGAGTAGTTTGAAAGTTGTTTCATGGCTCTCGTCATCAAGACAAAAAAGTTGCTATCTCAGTGTCTACAATGCTCTCACATTAAAGTCGTATACATTTCAATTTTCCACCAAAGTGCAGAGTGCAAACCAGATGGAAACATATTAAGTTTACTTCCCACTTGTTTCTGAGTTGTTTGAAAGTTGTTTCATTCCTCTGCACATCAAGACAAAAAAGATGTTTTCTCAGTGCATGCAATGCTTTGACAATACAAATACTATACATTGCAATTTTACACCAAACTACTTAAAGTAAACCTAATGGAAACAGCTTAATTTAAGTTTCCACATGATTATGAGTAGTTTGAAAGTTGTTTCATGGCTCTGGTCATCAAGACAAAAAAGTTGCTATCTCAGTGCCTACAATGCTCTCACTTTAAAGTAGTATACATTTCAATTTTCCACCAAAGTTCAGAGTGCAAACCAGATGGAAACATTTTAAGTTAACTTCCCACTTGTTTCTGAGTTGTTTGAAAGTTTTTTCATTCCTCTGCACATCAAGACAAAAAAGATGTTTTCTCAGTGCATACAATGCTTTGACAATACAAATATTATACATTTCAATTTTACACCAAAGCACTTACTGCAAACCTAATGGAAACACATTAGGTTAACTTCCCACATGATTATGAGTAGTTTGAAAGTTGTTTCATGGCTCTGGTCATCAAGGCAAAAAAGTTGCTATCTCAGTTGATAAAGTGCTCTGACATCAAAGTAGCATACATTTCAATTTTACACCAAAGTGCTTAAAGGAAACCTAATGGAAACACCTTAAGTTAACTTTCCACATGATTATGAATAGTTTGAAAGTTCTTTCATGGCTCTGGTTATCAAGACAAAAAAGTTGCTATCTCAGTGAATACAATGCTCTGACATTAAAGTAGTATACATTCCAATTTTACACCAAAGTTCTTACTGCAAACCAGTTGCAAACATATTAAGTTTACTTCCCACTTGTTTCTGAGTTGTTTGAAAGTTGTTTCATTCCTCTGCACATCAAGACAAAAAAGGTGTTTTCTCAGTACATGCAATGCTTTGACAATACAAATAGTATACATTTCAATTTTACACCAAAGTACAGAGTGCAAACTTAATGGAAACACTTTAGGTTAACTTCCCACATGGTTATGAGTAGTTTGAAAGTTGTTTCATGGCTCTGGTCATCAGGACTAAAAAGTTGCTATCTTAGGTCATACAATGCTCTGACATTTAAGTAGTACACATTACAATTTTACACCAAATTACTTACTGCAAACGTAATGGAAACACCTTAGGGTAACTTTCCAGATGATTATGAGTAGCTTGAAAGTAGTTTCATTGCTCTGGTCATCAATACAAAAAAGTTGCTGCCTCAGTGCATAGAGTGCTCTGACATTAAAGTACTATACATTTCAATTTTACACCAAAGTACGTACTGCAAACCTGATGGAAACATTTTAAGTTTACTTCCCACTTGTTTCTGAGTTGTTTGAAAGTTGTTTCATTCCTCTGCACATCAAGACAAAAAAGATGTTTTCTCAGTGCATACAATGCTTTGACAATACAAATAGTATACATTTCAATTTTACACCAAAGTACTTAAAGCAAACCTAATGGAAACACATTAGGTTAACTTCCCACATGATTATGAGTAGTTTGAAAGCTTTTTGATGGCTCTGGTCATCAAGACAAAAAAGTTGCTATCTCAGTGCATACAATGCTCTGACATTAAAGTAGTTTACATTTCAATTTTACACCAAAGTACTTACTGCAAACCTGTTGGAAATATTTTCAGTTTACTTCCCACTTGTTTCTGAGTTGTTTGAAAGTTGTTTCCTTCCTCTGCACATCAAGACAAAAAAGATGTTTTCTCAGTGCATGCAATGCTTTGACAATACAAATAGTATACATTTCAATTTTACACCAAAGTACAGAGTGCAAACCTAATGGAAACACTTTAGGTTAACTTCCCACATGGTTATGAGTAGTTTGAAAGTTGTTTCATGGCTCTGGTCATCAAGGCAAAAAAGTTGCTATCTCAGTTGATAAAGTGCTCTGACATCAAAGTAGCATACATTTCAATTTTACACCAAAGTGCTTAAAGCAAACCTAATGGAAACACCTTAAGTTAACTTTCCACATGATTATGAATAGTTTGAAAGTTGTTTCATGGCTCTGGTTATCAAGACAAAAAAGTTGCTATCTCAGTGAATACAATGCTCTGACATTAAAGTAGTATACATTTCAATTTTCCACCAAAGTGCAGAGTGCAAAACAGATGGAAACATTTTAAGTTTACTTCCCACTTGTTTCTGAGTTGTTTGAAAGTTGTTTCATTCCTTTGCACATCAAGACAAAAAAGTTGCTATCTCAGTGCATACAGTGCTCTGACATTAAAGTAGTATACATTTCAATTTTACACCAAAGTTCTTACTGCAAACCAGTTGCAAACATATTAAGTTTACTTCCCACTTGTTTCTGAGTTGTTTGAAAGTTGTTTCATTCCTCTGCACATCAAGACAAAAAAGATGTTTTCTCAGTACATGCAATGCTTTGACAATACAAATAGTATACATTTCAATTTTACACCAAAGTACAGAGCGCAAACTTAATGGAAACACTTTAGGTTAACTTCCCACATGGTTATGAGTAGTTTGAAAGTTGTTTCATGGCTCTGGTCATCAGGACAAAAAAGTTGCTATCTTAGGTCATACAATGCTCTGACATTTAAGTAGTACACATTTCAATTTTAAACCAAATTACTTACTGCAAACCTAATGGAAACACCTTGGGGTAACTTTCCAGATGATTATGAGTAGCTTGAAAGTAGTTTCATTGCTCTGGTCATCAATACAAAAAAGTTGCTGCCTCAGTGCACAGAGTGCTCTGACATTAAAGTACTATACATTTCAATTTTACACCAAAGTACGTACTGCAAACCTGATGGAAACATTTTAAGTTTACTTCACACTTGTTTCTGAGTTGTTTGAAAGTTGTTTCATTCCTCTGCACATCAAGACAAAAAAGATGTTTTCTCAGTGCATACAATGCTTTGACAATACAAATAGTATACATTTCAATTTTACACCAAAGTACTTAAAGCAAACCTAATGGAAACACCTTGGGTTAACTTTCCATATGATTATCAGTAGTTTGAAAGTTGTTTCATGGCTCTGGTCATCAGGACAAAAAAGTTGCTATCTCAGGTCATACAATGCTCTTAGATTTCAGTAGTACACATTTCAATTTTACACCAAACTACAGAGTGCAAACCAGTTGGAAACATATTAAGTTTACTTCCCACTTGTTTCTGAGTTGTTTGAAAGTTGTTTCATTCCTCTGCACATCAAGACAAAAAAGATGTTTTCTCAGTGCATGCAAAGCTTTGACAATACAAATAGTATACATTGCAATTTTACACCAAACTACTTAAAGTAAACCTAATGGAAACAGCTTAATTTAAGTTTCCACATGATTATGAGTAGTTTGAAAGTTGTTTCATGGCTCTGGTCATCAAGACAAAAAAGTTGCTATCTCAGTGCCTACAATGCTCTCACTTTAAAGTAGTATACATTTCAATTTTCCACCAAAGTTCAGAGTGCGAACCAGATGGAAACATTTTAAGTTAACTTCCCACTTGTTTCTGAGTTGTTTGAAAGTTGTTTCATTCCTCTGCACATCAAGACAAAAAAGATGTTTTCTCAGTGCATACAATGCTTTGACAATACAAATATTATACATTTCAATTTTACACCAAAGCACTTACTGCAAACCTAATGGAAACACATTAGGTTAACTTCCCACATGATTATGAGTAGTTTGAAAGTTTTTTGATGGCTCTGGTCATCAAGACAAAAAAGTTGCTATCTCAGTACATACAATGCTCTGACATTAAAGTAGTTTACATTTCAATTTTACACCAAAGTACTTACTGCAAACCTGTTGGAAACATTTTCAGTTTACTTCCCACTTGTTTCTGAGTTGTTTGAAAGTTGTTTCCTTCCTCTGCACATCAAGACAAAAATGATGTTTTCTCAGTGCATGCAATGCTTTGACAATACAAATAGTATACATTTCAATTTTACACCAAAGTACAGAGTGCAAACCTAATGGAAACACTTTAGGTTAACTTCCCACATGGTTATGAGTAGTTTGAAAGTTGTTTCATGGCTCTGGTCATCAAGGCAAAAAAGTTGCTATCTCAGTTGATAAAGTGCTCTGACATCAAAGTAGCATACATTTCAATTTTACACCAAAGTGCTTAAAGGAAACCTAATGGAAACACCTTAAGTTAACTTTCCACATGATTATGAATAGTTTGAAAGTTGTTTCATGGCTCTGGTTATCAAGACAAAAAAGTTGCTATCTCAGTGAATACAATGCTCTGACATTAAAGTAGTATACATTCCAATTTTACACCAAAGTTCTTACTGCAAACCAGTTGCAAACATTTTAAGTTTACTTCCCACTTGTTTCTGAGTTGTTTGAAAGTTGTTTCATTCCTCTGCACATCAAGACAAAAAAGATTTTTTCTCAGTACATGCAATGCTTTGACAATACATATAGTATACATTTCAATTTTACACCAAAGTACAGAGCGCAAACTTAATGGAAACACTTTAGGTTAACTTCCCACATGGTTATGAGTAGTTTGAAAGTTGTTTCATGGCTCTGGTCATCAGGACAAAAAAGTTGCTATCTTAGGTCATACAATGCTCTGACATTTAAGTAGTACACATTTCAATTTTACACCAAATTACTTACTGCAAACCTAATGGAAACACCTTAGGGTAACTTTCCAGATGATTATGAGTAGCTTGAAAGTAGTTTCATTGCTCTGGTCATCAATACAAAAAAGTTGCTGCCTCAGTGCATAGAGTGCTCTGACATTAAAGTACTATACATTTCAATTTTACACCAAAGTACGTACTGCAAACCTGATGGAAACATTTTAAGTTTACTTCCCACTTGTTTCTGAGTTGTTTGAAAGTTGTTTCATTCCTCTGCACATCAAGACAAAAAAGATGTTTTCTCAGTGCATGCAATGCTTTGACAATACAAATACTATACATTGCAATTTTACACCAAACTACTTAAAGTAAACCTAATGGAAACAGCTTAAGTTAAGTTTCCACATGATTATGAGTAGTTTGAAAGTTGTTTCATGGCTCTCGTCATCAAGACAAAAAAGTTGCTATCTCAGTGCCTACAATGCTCTCACATTAAAGTAGTATACATTTCAATTTTCCACCAAAGTGCTTACTGCAAACCAGTTGCAAACATATTAAGTTTACTTCCCACTTATTTCTGAGTTGTTTGAAAGTTGTTTCATTCCTCTGCACATCAAGACAAAAAAGATGTTTTCTCAGTACATGCAATGCTTTGACAATACAAATAGTATACATTTCAATTTTACACCAAAGTACAGAGTGCAAACTTAATGGAAACACTTTAGTTTAACTTCCCACATGGTTATGAGTAGTTTGAAAGTTGTTTCATGGCTCTGGTCATCAAGGCAAAAAAGTTGCTGCCTCAGTGCATAGAGTGCTCTGACATTAAAGTAGTATACATTTCAATTTTACGCCAAAGTGCTTACTGCAAACCTGATGGAAACATTTTAAGTTTACTTCCCACCTGTTTCGAAGTTGTTTGAAAGTGATTTCATTCCTCTGCACATCAAGACAAAAAAGATGTTTTCTCAGTGCATACAATGCTTTGACAATACAAATAGTATACATTTCAATTTTACACCAAAGTACTTAAAGCAAACCTAATGGAAACACCTTAGGTTAACTTTCCACATGATTATCAGTAGTTTGAAAGTTGTTTCATGGCTCTGGTCATCAGGACAAAAAAGTTGCTATCTCAGTGCATACAATGCTCTGACATTAAAGTAGTTTACATTTCAATTTTACACCAAAGTACTTACTGCAAACCTGTTGGAAACATTTTCAGTTTACTTCCCACTTGTTTCTGAGTTGTTTGAAAGTTGTTTCCTTCCTCTGCACATCAAGACAAAAAAGATGTTTTCTCAGTGCATGCAATTCTTTGACAATACAAATAGTATACATTTCAATTTTACACCAAAGTACAGAGTGCAAACCTAATGGAAACACTTTAGGTTAACTTCCCACATGGTTATGAGTAGTTTGAAAGTTGTTTCATGGCTCTGGTCATCAAGGCAAAAAAGTTGCTTCCTCAGTGCATAGAGTGCTCTGACATTAAAGTACTATACATTTCAATTTTACACCAAAGTACGTACTGCAAACCTGATGGAAACATTTTAAGTTTACTTCCCACTTGTTTCTGAGTTGTTTGAAAGTTGTTTCATTCCTCTGCACATCAAGACAAAAAAGATGTTTTCTCAGTGCATACAATGCTTTGACAATACAAATAGTATACATTTCAATTTTACACCAAAGTACTTAAAGCAAACCTAATGGAAACACCTTGGGTTAACTTTCCATATGATTATCAGTAGTTTGAAAGTTGTTTCATGGCTCTGGTCATCAGGACAAAAAAGTTGCTATCTCAGGTCATACAATGCTCTTAGATTTCAGTAGTACACATTTCAATTTTACACCAAACTACAGAGTGGAAACCAGTTGGAAACATATTAAGTTTACTTCCCACTTGTTTCTGAGTTGTTTGAAAGTTGTTTCATTCCTCTGCACATCAAGACAAAAAAGATGTTTTCTCAGTGCATGCAAAGCTTTGACAATACAAATAGTAAACATTGCAATTTTACACCAAAGCACTTAAAGCAAACCTAATGGAAACACCTTAGGTTAACTTTCGACATGATTCTGAGTAGTTTGAAAGTTGTTTCATGGCTCTGGTCATCAAGACAAAAAAGTTGCTATCTCAGTGCGTACAATGCTCTCACATTAAAGTAGTATACATTTCAATTTTCCACCAAAGTGCAGAGTGCAAACCAGATGGAAACATTTTAAGTTAACTTCCCACTTGTTTCTGAGTTGTTTGAAAGTTGTTTCATTCCTCTGCACATCAAGACAAAAAAGATGTTTTCTCAGTGCATACAATGCTTTGACAATACAAATATTATACATTTCAATTTTACACCAAAGCACTTACTGCAAACCTAATGGAAACACATTAGGTTAACTTCCCACATGATTATGAGTAGCTTGAAAGTTGTTTCATGGCTCTGGTCATCAATACAAAAAAGTTGCTGCCTCAGTGCATAGAGTGCTCTGACATTAAAGTACTATACATTTCAATTTTACACCAAAGTACGTACTGCAAACCTGATGGAAACATTTTAAGTTTACTTCCCACTTGTTTCTGAGTTGTTTGAAAGTTGTTTCATCCCTCTGCACATCAAGACAAAAAAGATGTTTTCTCAGTGCATACAATGCTTTGACAATACAAATAGTATACATTTCAATTTTACACCAAAGTACTTAAAGCAAACCTAATGGAAACACCTTGGGTTAACTTTCCATATGATTATCAGTAGTTTGAAAGTTGTTTCATGGCTCTGGTCATCAGGAGAAAAAAGTTGCTATCTCAGGTCAGACAATGCTCTTAGATTTCAGTAGTACACATTTCAATTTTACACCAAACTACAGAGTGGAAACCAGTTGGAAACATATTAAGTTTACTTCCCACTTGTTTCTGAGTTGTTTGAAAGTTGTTTCATTCCTCTGCACATCAAGACAAAAAAGATGTTTTCTCAGTGCATGCAAAGCTTTGACAATACAAATAGAATACATTGCAATTTTACACCAAAGCACTTAAAGCAAACCTAATGGAAACACCTTAGGTTAACTTTCGACATGATTCTGAGTAGTTTGAAAGTTGTTGCATGGCTCTGGTCATCAAGACAAAAAAGTTGCTATCTCAGTGCGTACAGTGCTCTCACATTAAAGTAGTATACATTTCAATTTTCCACCAAAGTGCAGAGTGCAAACCAGATGGAAACATTTTAAGTTAACTTCCCACTTGTTTCTGAGTTGTTTGAAAGTTGTTTCATTCCTCTGCACATCAAGACAAAAAAGATGTTTTCTCAGTGCATACAATGCTTTGACAATACAAATATTATACATTTCAATTTTACACCAAAGCACTTACTGCAAACCTAATGGAAACACATTAGGTTAACTTCCCACATGATTATGAGTAGCTTGAAAGTTGTTTCATGGCTCTGGTCATCAATACAAAAAAGTTGCTGCCTCAGTGCATAGAGTGCTCTGACATTAAAGTACTATACATTTCAATTTTACACCAAAGTACGTACTGCAAACCTGATGGAAACATTTTAAGTTTACTTCCCACTTGTTTCTGAGTTGTTTGAAAGTTGTTTCATTCCTCTGCACATCAAGACAAAAAAGATGTTTTCTCAGTGCATACAATGCTTTGACAATACAAATAGTATACATTTCAATTTTACACCAAAGTACTTAAAGCAAACCTAATGGAAACACCTTGGGTTAACTTTCCATATGATTATCAGTAGTTTGAAAGTTGTTTCATGGCTCTGGTCATCAGGACAAAAAAGTTGCTATCTCAGGGCATACAATGCTCTTAGATTTCAGTAGTACACATTTCAATTTTACACCAAACTACAGAGTGCAAACCAGTTGGAAACATATTAAGTTTACTTCCCACTTGTTTCTGAGTTGTTTGAAAGTTGTTTCATTCCTCTGCACATCAAGACAAAAAAGATGTTTTCTCAGTGCATGCAAAGCTTTGACAATACAAATAGTATACATTGCAATTTTACACCAAAGCACTTAAAGCAAACCTAATGGAAACACCTTAGGTTAACTTTCCACATGATTCTGAGTAGTTTGAAAGTTGTTTCATGGCTCTGGTCATCAAGACAAAAAAGTTGCTATCTCAGTGCGTACAGTGCTCTCACATTAAAGTAGTATACATTTCAATTTTCCACCAAAGTGCAGAGTGCAAACCAGATGGAAACATTTTAAGTTAACTTCCCACTTGTTTCTGAGTTGTTTGAAAGTTGTTTCATTCCTCTGCACATCAAGACAAAAATGATGTTTTCTCAGTGCATACAATGCTTTGACAATACAAATATTATACATTTCAATTTTACACCAAAGCACTTACTGCAAACCTAATGGAAACACATTAGGTTAACTTCCCACATGATTATGAGTAGCTTGAAAGTTGTTTCATGGCTCTGGTCATCAATACAAAAAAGTTGCTGCCTCAGTGCATAGAGTGCTCTGACATTAAAGTACTATACATTTCAATTTTACACCAAAGTACGTACTGCAAACCTGATGGAAACATTTTAAGTTTACTTCCCACTTGTTTCTGAGTTGTTTGAAAGTTGTTTCATTCCTCTGCACATCAAGACAAAAAAGATGTTTTCTCAGTGCATACAATGCTTTGACAATACAAATAGTATACATTTCAATTTTACACCAAAGTACTTAAAGCAAACCTAATGGAAACACCTTGGGTTAACTTTCCATATGATTATCAGTAGTTTGAAAGTTGTTTCATGGCTCTGGTCATCAGGACAAAAAAGTTGCTATCTCAGGTCAGACAATGCTCTTAGATTTCAGTAGTACACATTTCAATTTTACACCAAACTACAGAGTGGAAACCAGTTGGAAACATATTAAGTTTACTTCCCACTTGTTTCTGAGTTGTTTGAAAGTTGTTTCATTCCTCTGCACATCAAGACAAAAAAGATGTTTTCTCAGTGCATGCAAAGCTTTGACAATACAAATAGTATACATTGCAATTTTACACCAAAGCACTTAAAGCAAACCTAATGGAAACACCTTAGGTTAACTTTCGACATGATTCTGAGTAGTTTGAAAGTTGTTTCATGGCTCTGGTCATCAAGACAAAAAAGTTGCTATCTCAGTGCGTACAGTGCTCTCACATTAAAGTAGTATACATTTCAATTTTCCACCAAAGTGCAGAGTGCAAACCAGATGGAAACATTTTAAGTTAACTTCCCACTTGTTTCTGAGTTGTTTGAAAGTTGTTTCATTCCTCTGCACATCAAGACAAAAAAGATGTTTTCTCAGTGCATACAATGCTTTGACAATACAAATATTATACATTTCAATTTTACACCAAAGCACTTACTGCAAACCTAATGGAAACACATTAGGTTAACTTCCCACATGATTATGAGTAGCTTGAAAGTTGTTTCATGGCTCTGGTCATCAATACAAAAAAGTTGCTGCCTCAGTGCATAGAGTGCTCTGACATTAAAGTACTATACATTTCAATTTTACACCAAAGTACGTACTGCAAACCTGATGGAAACATTTTAAGTTTACTTCCCACTTGTTTCTGAGTTGTTTGAAAGTTGTTTCATTCCTCTGCACATCAAGACAAAAAAGATGTTTTCTCAGTGCATACAATGCTTTGACAATACAAATATTATACATTTCAATTTTACACCAAAGCACTTACTGCAAACCTAAAGGAAACACATTAGGTTAACTTCCCACATGATTATGAGTAGCTTGAAAGTTGTTTCATGGCTCTGGTCATCAGGACAAAAAAGTTGCTATCTCAGGTCATACAATGCTCTTAGATTTCAGTAGTACACATTCCAATTTTACACCAAACTACAGAGTGGAAACCAGTTGGAAACATATTAAGTTTACTTACCACTTGTTTCTGAGTTGTTTGAAAGTTGTTTCATTCCTCTGCACATCAAGACAAAAAAGATGTTTTCTCAGTGCATGCAAAGCTTTGACAGTACAAATAGTATACATTGCAATTTTACACCAAAGCACTTAAAGCAAACCTAATGGAAACACCTTAGGTTAACTTTCGACATGATTCTGAGTAGTTTGAAAGTTGTTTCATGGCTCTGGTCATCAAGACAAAAAAGTTGCTATCTCAGTGCGTACAATGCTCTCACATTAAAGTAGTATACATTTCAATTTTCCACCAAAGTGCAGACTGCAAACCAGATGGAAACATTTTAAGTTAACTTCCCACTTGTTTCTGAGTTGTTTGAAAGTTGTTTCATTCCTCTGCACATCAAGACAAAAAAGATGTTTTCTCAGTGCATACAATGCTTTGACAATACAAATATTATACATTTCAATTTTACACCAAAGCACTTACTGCTAACCTAATGGAAACACATTAGGTTAACTTCCCACATGATTATGAGTAGCTTGAAAGTTGTTTCATGGCTCTGGTCATCAAGACAAAAAAGTTGCTGCCTCAGTGCATAGAGTGCTCTGGCATTAAAGTACTATACATTTCAATTTTACACCAAAGTACGTACTGCAAACCTGATGGAAACATTTTAAGTTTACTTCCCACTTGTTTCTGAGTTGTTTGAAAGTTGTTTCATTCCTCTGCACATCAAGACAAAAAAGATGCTTTCTCAGTGCATACAATGCTTTGACAATACAAATAGTATACATTTCAATTTTACACCAAAGTACTTAAAGCAAACCTAATGGAAACACCTTGGGTTAATTTCCATATGATTATCAGTAGTTTGAAAGTTGTTTCATGGCTCTGGTCATCAGGACAAAAAAGTTGCTATCTCAGGTCATACAATGCTCTTAGATTTCTGTAGTACACATTTCAATTTTACACCAAACTACAGAGTGGAAACCAGTTGGAAACATATTAAGTTTACTTCCCACTTGTTTCTGAGTTGTTTGAAAGTTGTTTCATTCCTCTGCACATCAAGACAAAAAAGATGTTTTCTCAGTGCATGCAAAGCTTTGACAATACAAATAGTATACATTGCAATTTTACACCAAAGCACTTAAAGCAAACCTAATGGAAACACCTTAGGTTAACTTTCGACATGATTCTGAGTAGTTTGAAAGTTGTTTCATGGCTCTGGTCATCAAGACAAAAAAGTTGCTATCTCAGTGCGTACAGTGCTCTCACATTAAAGTAGTATACATTTCAATTTTCCACCAAAGTGCAGAGTGCAAACCAGATGGAAACATTTTAAGTTAACTTCCCACTTGTTTCTGAGTTGTTTGAAAGTTGTTTCATTCCTCTGCACATCAAGACAAAAAAGATGTTTTCTCAGTGCATACAATGCTTTGACAATACAAATATTATACATTTCAATTTTACACCAAAGCACTTACTGCAAACCTAATGGAAACACATTAGGTTAACTTCCCACATGATTATGAGTAGCTTGAAAGTTGTTTCATGGCTCTGGTCATCAATACAAAAAAGTTGCTGCCTCAGTGCATAGAGTGCTCTGACATTAAAGTACTATACATTTCAATTTTACACCAAAGTACGTACTGCAAACCTGATGGAAACATTTTAAGTTTACTTCCCACTTGTTTCTGAGTTGTTTGAAAGTTGTTTCATTCCTCTGCACATCAAGACAAAAAAGATGTTTTCTCAGTGCATACAATGCTTTGACAATACAAATAGTATACATTTCAATTTTACACCAAAGTACTTAAAGCAAACCTAATGGAAACACCTTGGGTTAACTTTCCATATGATTATCAGTAGTTTGAAAGTTGTTTCATGGCTCTGGTCATCAGGACAAAAAAGTTGCTATCTCAGGTCATACAATGCTCTTAGATTTCAGTAGTACACATTTCAATTTTACACCAAACTACAGAGTGGAAACCAGTTGGAAACATATTAAGTTTACTTCCCACTTGTTTCTGAGTTGTTTGAAAGTTGTTTCATTCCTCTGCACATCAAGACAAAAAAGATGTTTTCTCAGTGCATGCAAAGCTTTGACAATACAAATAGTATACATTGCAATTTTACACCAAAGCACTTAAAGCAAACCTAATGGAAACACCTTAGGTTAACTTTCGACATGATTCTGAGTAGTTTGAAAGTTGTTTCATGGCTCTGGTCATCAAGACAAAAAAGTTGCTATCTCAGTGCGTACAGTGCTCTCACATTAAAGTAGTATACATTTCAATTTTCCACCAAAGTGCAGAGTGCAAACCAGATGGAAACATTTTAAGTTAACTTCCCACTTGTTTCTGAGTTGTTTGAAAGTTGTTTCATTCCTCTGCACATCAAGACAAAAAAGATGTTTTCTCAGTGCATACAATGCTTTGACAATACAAATATTATACATTTCAATTTTACACCAAAGCACTTACTGCAAACCTAATGGAAACAGATTAGGTTAACTTCCCACATGATTATGAGTAGCTTGAAAGTTGTTTCATGGCTCTGGTCATCAATACAAAAAAGTTGCTGCCTCAGTGCATAGAGTGCTCTGACATTAAAGTACTATACATTTCAATTTTACACCAAAGTACGTACTGCAAACCTGATGGAAACATTTTAAGTTTACTTCCCACTTGTTTCTGAGTTGTTTGAAAGTTGTTTCATTCCTCTGCACATCAAGACAAAAAAGATGTTTTCTCAGTGCATACAATGCTTTGACAATACAAATAGTATACATTTCAATTTTACACCAAAGTACTTAAAGCAAACCTAATGGAAACACCTTGGGTTAACTTTCCATATGATTATCAGTAGTTTGAAAGTTGTTTCATGGCTCTGGTCATCAGGACAAAAAAGTTGCTATCTCAGGTCATACAATGCTCTTAGATTTCAGTAGTACACATTTCAATTTTACACCAAACTACAGAGTGGAAACCAGTTGGAAACATATTAAGTTTACTTCCCACTTGTTTCTGAGTTGTTTGAAAGTTGTTTCATTCCTCTGCACATCAAGACAAAAATGATGTTTTCTCAGTGCATGCAAAGCTTTGACAATACAAATAGTATACATTGCAATTTTACACCAAAGCACTTAAAGCAAAGCTAATGGAAACACCTTAGGTTAACTTTCGACATGATTCTGAGTAGTTTGAAAGTTGTTTCATGGCTCTGGTCAACAAGACAAAAAAGTTGCTATCTCAGTGCGTACAATGCTCTCACATTAAAGTAGTATACATTTCAATTTTCCACCAAAGTGCAGACTGCAAACCAGATGGAAACATTTTAAGTTAACTTCCCACTTGTTTCTGAGTTGTTTGAAAGTTGTTTCATTCCTCTGCACATCAAGACAAAAAAGATGTTTTCTCAGTGCATACAATGCTTTGACAATACAAATATTATACATTTCAATTTTACACCAAAGCACTTACTGCTAACCTAAAGGAAACACATTAGGTTATCTTCCCACATGATTATGAGTAGCTTGAAAGTTGTTTCATGGCTCTGGTCATCAATACAAAAAAGTTGCTGCCTCAGTGCATAGAGTGCTCTGACATTAAAGTACTATACATTTCAATTTTACACCAAAGTACGTACTGCAAACCTGATGGAAACATTTTAAGTTTACTTCCCACTTGTTTCTGAGTTGTTTGAAAGTTGTTTCATTCCTCTGCACATCAAGACAAAAAAGATGTTTTCTCAGTGCATACAATGCTTTGACAATACAAATAGTATACATTTCAATTTTACACCAAAGTACTTAAAGCAAACCTAATGGAAACACCTTGGGTTAACTTTCCATATGATTATCAGTAGTTTGAAAGTTGTTTCATGGCTCTGGTCATCAATACAAAAAAGTTGCTGCCTCAGTGCATAGAGTGCTCTGACATTAAAGTACTATACATTTCAATTTTACACCAAAGTACGTACTGCAAACCTGATGGAAACATTTTAAGTTTACTTCCCACTTGTTTCTGAGTTGTTTGAAAGTTGTTTCATTCCTCTGCACATCAAGACAAAAAAGATGTTTTCTCAGTGCATACAATGCTTTGACAATACAAATAGTATACATTTCAATTTTACTCCAAAGTACTTAAAGCAAACCTAATGGAAACACCTTGGGTTAACTTTCCATATGATTATCAGTAGTTTGAAAGTTGTTTCATGGCTCTGGTCATCAGGACAAAAAAGTTGCTGCCTCAGTGCATAGAGTGCTCTGACATTAAAGTAGTATACATTTCAATTTTACGCCAAAGTGCTTACTGCAAACCTGATGGAAACATTTTAAGTTTACTTCCCACCTGTTTCGAAGTTGTTTGAAAGTGATTTCATTCCTCTGCACATCAAGACAAAAAAGATGTTTTCTCAGTGCATACAATGCTTTGACAATACAAATAGTATACATTTCAATTTTACACCAAAGTACTTAAAGCAAACCTAATGGAAACACCTTAGGTTAACTTTCCACATGATTATCAGTAGTTTGAAAGTTGTTTCATGGCTCTGGTCATCAGGACAAAAAAGTTGCTATCTCAGTGCATACAATGCTCTGACATTAAAGTAGTTTACATTTCAATTTTACACCAAAGTACTTACTGCAAACCTGTTGGAAACATTTTCAGTTTACTTCCCACTTGTTTCTGAGTTGTTTGAAAGTTGTTTCCTTCCTCTGCACATCAAGACAAAAAAGATGTTTTCTCAGTGCATGCAATTCTTTGACAATACAAATAGTATACATTTCAATTTTACACCAAAGTACAGAGTGCAAACCTAATGGAAACACTTTAGGTTAACTTCCCACATGGTTATGAGTAGTTTGAAAGTTGTTTCATGGCTCTGGTCATCAAGGCAAAAAAGTTGCTTCCTCAGTGCATAGAGTGCTCTGACATTAAAGTACTATACATTTCAATTTTACACCAAAGTACGTACTGCAAACCTGATGGAAACATTTTAAGTTTACTTCCCACTTGTTTCTGAGTTGTTTGAAAGTTGTTTCATTCCTCTGCACATCAAGACAAAAAAGATGTTTTCTCAGTGCATACAATGCTTTGACAATACAAATAGTATACATTTCAATTTTACACCAAAGTACTTAAAGCAAACCTAATGGAAACACCTTGGGTTAACTTTCCATATGATTATCAGTAGTTTGAAAGTTGTTTCATGGCTCTGGTCATCAGGACAAAAAAGTTGCTATCTCAGGTCATACAATGCTCTTAGATTTCAGTAGTACACATTTCAATTTTACACCAAACTACAGAGTGGAAACCAGTTGGAAACATATTAAGTTTACTTCCCACTTGTTTCTGAGTTGTTTGAAAGTTGTTTCATTCCTCTGCACATCAAGACAAAAAAGATGTTTTCTCAGTGCATGCAAAGCTTTGACAATACAAATAGTAAACATTGCAATTTTACACCAAAGCACTTAAAGCAAACCTAATGGAAACACCTTAGGTTAACTTTCGACATGATTCTGAGTAGTTTGAAAGTTGTTTCATGGCTCTGGTCATCAAGACAAAAAAGTTGCTATCTCAGTGCGTACAATGCTCTCACATTAAAGTAGTATACATTTCAATTTTCCACCAAAGTGCAGAGTGCAAACCAGATGGAAACATTTTAAGTTAACTTCCCACTTGTTTCTGAGTTGTTTGAAAGTTGTTTCATTCCTCTGCACATCAAGACAAAAAAGATGTTTTCTCAGTGCATACAATGCTTTGACAATACAAATATTATACATTTCAATTTTACACCAAAGCACTTACTGCAAACCTAATGGAAACACATTAGGTTAACTTCCCACATGATTATGAGTAGCTTGAAAGTTGTTTCATGGCTCTGGTCATCAATACAAAAAAGTTGCTGCCTCAGTGCATAGAGTGCTCTGACATTAAAGTACTATACATTTCAATTTTACACCAAAGTACGTACTGCAAACCTGATGGAAACATTTTAAGTTTACTTCCCACTTGTTTCTGAGTTGTTTGAAAGTTGTTTCATCCCTCTGCACATCAAGACAAAAAAGATGTTTTCTCAGTGCATACAATGCTTTGACAATACAAATAGTATACATTTCAATTTTACACCAAAGTACTTAAAGCAAACCTAATGGAAACACCTTGGGTTAACTTTCCATATGATTATCAGTAGTTTGAAAGTTGTTTCATGGCTCTGGTCATCAGGAGAAAAAAGTTGCTATCTCAGGTCAGACAATGCTCTTAGATTTCAGTAGTACACATTTCAATTTTACACCAAACTACAGAGTGGAAACCAGTTGGAAACATATTAAGTTTACTTCCCACTTGTTTCTGAGTTGTTTGAAAGTTGTTTCATTCCTCTGCACATCAAGACAAAAAAGATGTTTTCTCAGTGCATGCAAAGCTTTGACAATACAAATAGAATACATTGCAATTTTACACCAAAGCACTTAAAGCAAACCTAATGGAAACACCTTAGGTTAACTTTCGACATGATTCTGAGTAGTTTGAAAGTTGTTGCATGGCTCTGGTCATCAAGACAAAAAAGTTGCTATCTCAGTGCGTACAGTGCTCTCACATTAAAGTAGTATACATTTCAATTTTCCACCAAAGTGCAGAGTGCAAACCAGATGGAAACATTTTAAGTTAACTTCCCACTTGTTTCTGAGTTGTTTGAAAGTTGTTTCATTCCTCTGCACATCAAGACAAAAAAGATGTTTTCTCAGTGCATACAATGCTTTGACAATACAAATATTATACATTTCAATTTTACACCAAAGCACTTACTGCAAACCTAATGGAAACACATTAGGTTAACTTCCCACATGATTATGAGTAGCTTGAAAGTTGTTTCATGGCTCTGGTCATCAATACAAAAAAGTTGCTGCCTCAGTGCATAGAGTGCTCTGACATTAAAGTACTATACATTTCAATTTTACACCAAAGTACGTACTGCAAACCTGATGGAAACATTTTAAGTTTACTTCCCACTTGTTTCTGAGTTGTTTGAAAGTTGTTTCATTCCTCTGCACATCAAGACAAAAAAGATGTTTTCTCAGTGCATACAATGCTTTGACAATACAAATAGTATACATTTCAATTTTACACCAAAGTACTTAAAGCAAACCTAATGGAAACACCTTGGGTTAACTTTCCATATGATTATCAGTAGTTTGAAAGTTGTTTCATGGCTCTGGTCATCAGGACAAAAAAGTTGCTATCTCAGGGCATACAATGCTCTTAGATTTCAGTAGTACACATTTCAATTTTACACCAAACTACAGAGTGCAAACCAGTTGGAAACATATTAAGTTTACTTCCCACTTGTTTCTGAGTTGTTTGAAAGTTGTTTCATTCCTCTGCACATCAAGACAAAAAAGATGTTTTCTCAGTGCATGCAAAGCTTTGACAATACAAATAGTATACATTGCAATTTTACACCAAAGCACTTAAAGCAAACCTAATGGAAACACCTTAGGTTAACTTTCCACATGATTCTGAGTAGTTTGAAAGTTGTTTCATGGCTCTGGTCATCAAGACAAAAAAGTTGCTATCTCAGTGCGTACAGTGCTCTCACATTAAAGTAGTATACATTTCAATTTTCCACCAAAGTGCAGAGTGCAAACCAGATGGAAACATTTTAAGTTAACTTCCCACTTGTTTCTGAGTTGTTTGAAAGTTGTTTCATTCCTCTGCACATCAAGACAAAAATGATGTTTTCTCAGTGCATACAATGCTTTGACAATACAAATATTATACATTTCAATTTTACACCAAAGCACTTACTGCAAACCTAATGGAAACACATTAGGTTAACTTCCCACATGATTATGAGTAGCTTGAAAGTTGTTTCATGGCTCTGGTCATCAATACAAAAAAGTTGCTGCCTCAGTGCATAGAGTGCTCTGACATTAAAGTACTATACATTTCAATTTTACACCAAAGTACGTACTGCAAACCTGATGGAAACATTTTAAGTTTACTTCCCACTTGTTTCTGAGTTGTTTGAAAGTTGTTTCATTCCTCTGCACATCAAGACAAAAAAGATGTTTTCTCAGTGCATACAATGCTTTGACAATACAAATAGTATACATTTCAATTTTACACCAAAGTACTTAAAGCAAACCTAATGGAAACACCTTGGGTTAACTTTCCATATGATTATCAGTAGTTTGAAAGTTGTTTCATGGCTCTGGTCATCAGGACAAAAAAGTTGCTATCTCAGGTCAGACAATGCTCTTAGATTTCAGTAGTACACATTTCAATTTTACACCAAACTACAGAGTGGAAACCAGTTGGAAACATATTAAGTTTACTTCCCACTTGTTTCTGAGTTGTTTGAAAGTTGTTTCATTCCTCTGCACATCAAGACAAAAAAGATGTTTTCTCAGTGCATGCAAAGCTTTGACAATACAAATAGTATACATTGCAATTTTACACCAAAGCACTTAAAGCAAACCTAATGGAAACACCTTAGGTTAACTTTCGACATGATTCTGAGTAGTTTGAAAGTTGTTTCATGGCTCTGGTCATCAAGACAAAAAAGTTGCTATCTCAGTGCGTACAGTGCTCTCACATTAAAGTAGTATACATTTCAATTTTCCACCAAAGTGCAGAGTGCAAACCAGATGGAAACATTTTAAGTTAACTTCCCACTTGTTTCTGAGTTGTTTGAAAGTTGTTTCATTCCTCTGCACATCAAGACAAAAAAGATGTTTTCTCAGTGCATACAATGCTTTGACAATACAAATATTATACATTTCAATTTTACACCAAAGCACTTACTGCAAACCTAATGGAAACACATTAGGTTAACTTCCCACATGATTATGAGTAGCTTGAAAGTTGTTTCATGGCTCTGGTCATCAATACAAAAAAGTTGCTGCCTCAGTGCATAGAGTGCTCTGACATTAAAGTACTATACATTTCAATTTTACACCAAAGTACGTACTGCAAACCTGATGGAAACATTTTAAGTTTACTTCCCACTTGTTTCTGAGTTGTTTGAAAGTTGTTTCATTCCTCTGCACATCAAGACAAAAAAGATGTTTTCTCAGTGCATACAATGCTTTGACAATACAAATATTATACATTTCAATTTTACACCAAAGCACTTACTGCAAACCTAAAGGAAACACATTAGGTTAACTTCCCACATGATTATGAGTAGCTTGAAAGTTGTTTCATGGCTCTGGTCATCAGGACAAAAAAGTTGCTATCTCAGGTCATACAATGCTCTTAGATTTCAGTAGTACACATTCCAATTTTACACCAAACTACAGAGTGGAAACCAGTTGGAAACATATTAAGTTTACTTACCACTTGTTTCTGAGTTGTTTGAAAGTTGTTTCATTCCTCTGCACATCAAGACAAAAAAGATGTTTTCTCAGTGCATGCAAAGCTTTGACAGTACAAATAGTATACATTGCAATTTTACACCAAAGCACTTAAAGCAAACCTAATGGAAACACCTTAGGTTAACTTTCGACATGATTCTGAGTAGTTTGAAAGTTGTTTCATGGCTCTGGTCATCAAGACAAAAAAGTTGCTATCTCAGTGCGTACAATGCTCTCACATTAAAGTAGTATACATTTCAATTTTCCACCAAAGTGCAGACTGCAAACCAGATGGAAACATTTTAAGTTAACTTCCCACTTGTTTCTGAGTTGTTTGAAAGTTGTTTCATTCCTCTGCACATCAAGACAAAAAAGATGTTTTCTCAGTGCATACAATGCTTTGACAATACAAATATTATACATTTCAATTTTACACCAAAGCACTTACTGCTAACCTAATGGAAACACATTAGGTTAACTTCCCACATGATTATGAGTAGCTTGAAAGTTGTTTCATGGCTCTGGTCATCAAGACAAAAAAGTTGCTGCCTCAGTGCATAGAGTGCTCTGGCATTAAAGTACTATACATTTCAATTTTACACCAAAGTACGTACTGCAAACCTGATGGAAACATTTTAAGTTTACTTCCCACTTGTTTCTGAGTTGTTTGAAAGTTGTTTCATTCCTCTGCACATCAAGACAAAAAAGATGCTTTCTCAGTGCATACAATGCTTTGACAATACAAATAGTATACATTTCAATTTTACACCAAAGTACTTAAAGCAAACCTAATGGAAACACCTTGGGTTAATTTCCATATGATTATCAGTAGTTTGAAAGTTGTTTCATGGCTCTGGTCATCAGGACAAAAAAGTTGCTATCTCAGGTCATACAATGCTCTTAGATTTCTGTAGTACACATTTCAATTTTACACCAAACTACAGAGTGGAAACCAGTTGGAAACATATTAAGTTTACTTCCCACTTGTTTCTGAGTTGTTTGAAAGTTGTTTCATTCCTCTGCACATCAAGACAAAAAAGATGTTTTCTCAGTGCATGCAAAGCTTTGACAATACAAATAGTATACATTGCAATTTTACACCAAAGCACTTAAAGCAAACCTAATGGAAACACCTTAGGTTAACTTTCGACATGATTCTGAGTAGTTTGAAAGTTGTTTCATGGCTCTGGTCATCAAGACAAAAAAGTTGCTATCTCAGTGCGTACAGTGCTCTCACATTAAAGTAGTATACATTTCAATTTTCCACCAAAGTGCAGAGTGCAAACCAGATGGAAACATTTTAAGTTAACTTCCCACTTGTTTCTGAGTTGTTTGAAAGTTGTTTCATTCCTCTGCACATCAAGACAAAAAAGATGTTTTCTCAGTGCATACAATGCTTTGACAATACAAATATTATACATTTCAATTTTACACCAAAGCACTTACTGCAAACCTAATGGAAACACATTAGGTTAACTTCCCACATGATTATGAGTAGCTTGAAAGTTGTTTCATGGCTCTGGTCATCAATACAAAAAAGTTGCTGCCTCAGTGCATAGAGTGCTCTGACATTAAAGTACTATACATTTCAATTTTACACCAAAGTACGTACTGCAAACCTGATGGAAACATTTTAAGTTTACTTCCCACTTGTTTCTGAGTTGTTTGAAAGTTGTTTCATTCCTCTGCACATCAAGACAAAAAAGATGTTTTCTCAGTGCATACAATGCTTTGACAATACAAATAGTATACATTTCAATTTTACACCAAAGTACTTAAAGCAAACCTAATGGAAACACCTTGGGTTAACTTTCCATATGATTATCAGTAGTTTGAAAGTTGTTTCATGGCTCTGGTCATCAGGACAAAAAAGTTGCTATCTCAGGTCATACAATGCTCTTAGATTTCAGTAGTACACATTTCAATTTTACACCAAACTACAGAGTGGAAACCAGTTGGAAACATATTAAGTTTACTTCCCACTTGTTTCTGAGTTGTTTGAAAGTTGTTTCATTCCTCTGCACATCAAGACAAAAAAGATGTTTTCTCAGTGCATGCAAAGCTTTGACAATACAAATAGTATACATTGCAATTTTACACCAAAGCACTTAAAGCAAACCTAATGGAAACACCTTAGGTTAACTTTCGACATGATTCTGAGTAGTTTGAAAGTTGTTTCATGGCTCTGGTCATCAAGACAAAAAAGTTGCTATCTCAGTGCGTACAGTGCTCTCACATTAAAGTAGTATACATTTCAATTTTCCACCAAAGTGCAGAGTGCAAACCAGATGGAAACATTTTAAGTTAACTTCCCACTTGTTTCTGAGTTGTTTGAAAGTTGTTTCATTCCTCTGCACATCAAGACAAAAAAGATGTTTTCTCAGTGCATACAATGCTTTGACAATACAAATATTATACATTTCAATTTTACACCAAAGCACTTACTGCAAACCTAATGGAAACAGATTAGGTTAACTTCCCACATGATTATGAGTAGCTTGAAAGTTGTTTCATGGCTCTGGTCATCAATACAAAAAAGTTGCTGCCTCAGTGCATAGAGTGCTCTGACATTAAAGTACTATACATTTCAATTTTACACCAAAGTACGTACTGCAAACCTGATGGAAACATTTTAAGTTTACTTCCCACTTGTTTCTGAGTTGTTTGAAAGTTGTTTCATTCCTCTGCACATCAAGACAAAAAAGATGTTTTCTCAGTGCATACAATGCTTTGACAATACAAATAGTATACATTTCAATTTTACACCAAAGTACTTAAAGCAAACCTAATGGAAACACCTTGGGTTAACTTTCCATATGATTATCAGTAGTTTGAAAGTTGTTTCATGGCTCTGGTCATCAGGACAAAAAAGTTGCTATCTCAGGTCATACAATGCTCTTAGATTTCAGTAGTACACATTTCAATTTTACACCAAACTACAGAGTGGAAACCAGTTGGAAACATATTAAGTTTACTTCCCACTTGTTTCTGAGTTGTTTGAAAGTTGTTTCATTCCTCTGCACATCAAGACAAAAATGATGTTTTCTCAGTGCATGCAAAGCTTTGACAATACAAATAGTATACATTGCAATTTTACACCAAAGCACTTAAAGCAAAGCTAATGGAAACACCTTAGGTTAACTTTCGACATGATTCTGAGTAGTTTGAAAGTTGTTTCATGGCTCTGGTCAACAAGACAAAAAAGTTGCTATCTCAGTGCGTACAATGCTCTCACATTAAAGTAGTATACATTTCAATTTTCCACCAAAGTGCAGACTGCAACCAGATGGAAACATTTTAAGTTAACTTCCCACTTGTTTCTGAGTTGTTTGAAAGTTGTTTCATTCCTCTGCACATCAAGACAAAAAAGATGTTTTCTCAGTGCATACAATGCTTTGACAATACAAATATTATACATTTCAATTTTACACCAAAGCACTTACTGCTAACCTAAAGGAAACACATTAGGTTATCTTCCCACATGATTATGAGTAGCTTGAAAGTTGTTTCATGGCTCTGGTCATCAATACAAAAAAGTTGCTGCCTCAGTGCATAGAGTGCTCTGACATTAAAGTACTATACATTTCAATTTTACACCAAAGTACGTACTGCAAACCTGATGGAAACATTTTAAGTTTACTTCCCACTTGTTTCCTGAGTTGTTTGAAAGTTGTTTCATTCCTCTGCACATCAAGACAAAAAAGATGTTTTCTCAGTGCATACAATGCTTTGACAATACAAATAGTATACATTTCAATTTTACACCAAAGTACTTAAAGCAAACCTAATGGAAACACCTTGGGTTAACTTTCCATATGATTATCAGTAGTTTGAAAGTTGTTTCATGGCTCTGGTCATCAATACAAAAAAGTTGCTGCCTCAGTGCATAGAGTGCTCTGACATTAAAGTACTATACATTTCAATTTTACACCAAAGTACGTACTGCAAACCTGATGGAAACATTTTAAGTTTACTTCCCACTTGTTTCTGAGTTGTTTGAAAGTTGTTTCATTCCTCTGCACATCAAGACAAAAAAGATGTTTTCTCAGTGCATACAATGCTTTGATAATACAAATAGTATACATTTCAATTTTACTCCAAAGTACTTAAAGCAAACCTAATGGAAACACCTTGGGTTAACTTTCCATATGATTATCAGTAGTTTGAAAGTTGTTTCATGGCTCTGGTCATCAGGACAAAAAAGTTGCTATCTCAGGTCATACAATGCTCTTAGATTTCAGTAGTACACATTTCAATTTTACACCAAACTACAGAGTGCAAACCAGTTGGAAACATATTAAGTTTACTTCCCACTTGTTTCTGAGTTGTTTGAAAGTTGTTTCATTCCTCTGCACATCAAGACAAAAAAGATGTTTTCTCAGTGCATGCAAAGCTTTGACAATACAAATAGTATACATTGCAATTTTACACCAAAGCACTTAAAGCAAACCTAATGGAAACACCTTAGGTTAACTTTCCACATGATTCTGAGTCGTTTGAAAGTTGTTTCATGGCTCTGGTCATCAAGACAAAAAAGTTGCTATCTCAGTGCGTACAGTGCTCTCACATTAAAGTAGTATACATTTCAATTTTCCACCAAAGTGCAGAGTGCAAACCAGATGGAAACATTTTAAGTTAACTTCCCACTTGTTTCTGAGTTGTTTGAAAGTTGTTTCATTCCTCTGCACATCAAGACAAAAAAGATGTTTTCTCAGTGCATACAATGCTTTGACAATACAAATATTATACATTTCAATTTTACACCAAATCACTTACTGCAAACCTAATGGAAACACATTAGGTTAACTTCCCACATGATTATGAGTAGCTTGAAAGTTGTTTCATGGCTCTGGTCATCAATACAAAAAAGTTGCTGCCTCAGTGCATAGAGTGCTCTGACATTAAAGTACTATACATTTCAATTTTACACCAAAGTACGTACTGCAAACCTGATGGAAACATTTTAAGTTTACTTCCCACTTGTTTCTGAGTTGTTTGAAAGTTGTTTCATTCCTCTGCACATCAAGACAAAAAAGATGTTTTCTCAGTGCATACAATGCTTTGACAATACAAATAGTATACATTTCAATTTTACACCAAAGTACTTAAAGCAAACCTAATGGAAACACCTTGGGTTAACTTTCCATATGATTATCAGTAGTTTGAAAGTTGTTTCATGGCTCTGGTCATCAGGACAAAAAAGTTGCTATCTCAGGTCAGACAATGCTCTTAGATTTCAGTAGTACACATTTCAATTTTACACCAAACTACAGAGTGGAAACCAGTTGGAAACATATTAAGTTTACTTCCCACTTGTTTCTGAGTTGTTTGAAAGTTGTTTCATTCCTCTGCACATCAAGACAAAAAAGATGTTTTCTCAGTGCATGCAAAGCTTTGACAATACAAATAGTATACATTGCAATTTTACACCAAAGCACTTAAAGCAAACCTAATGGAAACACCTTAGGTTAACTTTCCACATGATTCTGAGTAGTTTGAAAGTTGTTTCATGGCTCTGGTCATCAAGACAAAAAAGTTGCTATCTCAGTGCGTACAATGCTCTCACATTAAAGTAGTATACATTTCACTTTTCCACCAAAGTGCAGAGTGCAAACCAGATGGAAACATTTTAAGTTAACTTCCCACTTGTTTCTGAGTTGTTTGAAAGTTGTTTCATTCCTCTGCACATCAAGACAAAAAAGATGTTTTCTCAGTGCATACAATGCTTTGACAATACAAATATTATACATTTCAATTTTACACCAAAGCACTTACTGCAAACCTAATGGAAACAGATTAGGTTAACTTCCCACATGATTATGAGTATCTTGAAAGTTGTTTCATGGCTCTGGTCATCAATACAAAAAAGTTGCTGCCTCAGTGCATAGAGTGCTCTGACATTAAAGTACTATACATTTCAATTTTACACCAAAGTACGTACTGCAAACCTGATGGAAACATTTTAAGTTTACTTCCCACTTGTTTCTGAGTTGTTTGAAAGTTGTTTCATTCCTCTGCACATCAAGACAAAAAAGATGTTTTCTCAGTGCATACAATGCTTTGACAATACAAATAGTATACATTTCAATTTTACACCAAAGTACTTAAAGCAAACCTAATGGAAACACCTTGGGTTAACTTTCCATATGATTATCAGTAGTTTGAAAGTTGTTTCATGGCTCTGGTCATCAGGACAAAAAAGTTGCTATCTCACGTCATACAATGCTCTTAGATTTCAGTAGTACACATTTCAATTTTACACCAAACTACAGAGTGGAAACCAGTTGGAAACATATTAAGTTTACTTCCCACTTGTTTCTGAGTTGTTTGAAAGTTGTTTCATTTCTCTGCACATCAAGACAAAAAAGATGTTTTCTCAGTGCATACAATGCTTTGACAATACAAATATTATACATTTCAATTTTACACCAAATCACTTACTGCAAACCTAATGGAAACACATTAGGTTAACTTCCCACATGATTATGAGTAGCTTGAAAGTTGTTTCATGGCTCTGGTCATCAATACAAAAAAGTTGCTGCCTCAGTGCATAGAGTGCTCTGACATTAAAGTACTATACATTTCAATTTTACACCAAAGTACGTACTGCAAACCTGATGGAAACATTTTAAGTTTACTTCCCACTTGTTTCTGAGTTGTTTGAAAGTTGTTTCATTCCTCTGCACATCAAGACAAAAAAGATGTTTTCTCAGTGCATACAATGCTTTGACAATACAAATAGTATACATTTCAATTTTACACCAAAGTACTTAAAGCAAACCTAATGGAAACACCTTGGGTTAACTTTCCATATGATTATCAGTAGTTTGAAAGTTGTTTCATGGCTCTGGTCATCAGGACAAAAAAGTTGCTATCTCAGGTCAGACAATGCTCTTAGATTTCAGTAGTACACATTTCAATTTTACACCAAACTACAGAGTGGAAACCAGTTGGAAACATATTAAGTTTACTTCCCACTTGTTTCTGAGTTGTTTGAAAGTTGTTTCATTCCTCTGCACATCAAGACAAAAAAGATGTTTTCTCAGTGCATGCAAAGCTTTGACAATACAAATAGTATACATTGCAATTTTACACCAAAGCACTTAAAGCAAACCTAATGGAAACACCTTAGGTTAACTTTCAACATGATTCTGAGTAGTTTGAAAGTTGTTTCATGGCTCTGGTCATCAAGACAAAAAAGTTGCTATCTCAGTGCGTACAGTGCTCTCACATTAAAGTAGTATACATTTCAATTTTCCACCAAAGTGCAGAGTGCAAACCAGATGGAAACATTTTAAGTTAACTTCCCACTTGTTTCTGAGTTGTTTGAAAGTTGTTTCATTCCTCTGCACATCAAGACAAAAAAGATGTTTTCTCAGTGCATACAATGCTTTGACAATACAAATATTATACATTTCAATTTTACACCAAAGCACTTACTGCAAACCTAATGGAAACACATTAGGTTAACTTCCCACATGATTATGAGTAGCTTGAAAGTTGTTTCATGGCTCTGGTCATCAATACAAAAAAGTTGCTGCCTCAGTGCATAGAGTGCTCTGACATTAAAGTACTATACATTTCAATTTTACACCAAAGTACGTATTGCAAACCTGATGGAAACATTTTAAGTTTACTTCCCACTTGTTTCTGAGTTGTTTGAAAGTTGTTTCATTCCTCTGCACATCAAGACAAAAAAGATGTTTTCTCAGTGCATACAATGCTTTGACAATACAAATAGTATACATTTCAATTTTACACCAAAGTACTTAAAGCAAACCTAATGGAAACACCTTGGGTTAACTTTCCATATGATTATCAGTAGTTTGAAAGTTGTTTCATGGCTCTGGTCATCAGGACAAAAAAGTTGCTATCTCAGGTCAGACAATGCTCTTAGATTTCAGTAGTACACATTTCAATTTTACACCAAACTACAGAGTGGAAACCAGTTGGAAACATATTAAGTTTACTTCCCACTTGTTTCTGAGTTGTTTGAAAGTTGTTTCATTCCTCTGCACATCAAGACAAAAAAGATGTTTTCTCAGTGCATGCAAAGCTTTGACAATACAAATAGTATACATTGCAATTTTACACCAAAGCACTTAAAGCAAACCTAATGGAAACACCTTAGGTTAACTTTCAACATGATTCTGAGTAGTTTGAAAGTTGTTTCATGGCTCTGGTCATCAAGACAAAAAAGTTGCTATCTCAGTGCGTACAGTGCTCTCACATTAAAGTAGTATACATTTCAATTTTCCACCAAAGTGCAGAGTGCAAACCAGATGGAAACATTTTAAGTTAACTTCCCACTTGTTTCTGAGTTGTTTGAAAGTTGTTTCATTCCTCTGCACATCAAGACAAAAAAGATGTTTTCTCAGTGCATACAATGCTTTGACAATACAAATATTATACATTTCAATTTTACACCAAAGCACTTACTGCAAACCTAATGGAAACACATTAGGTTAACTTCCCACATGATTATGAGTAGCTTGAAAGTTGTTTCATGGCTCTGGTCATCAATACAAAAAAGTTGCTGCCTCAGTGCATAGAGTGCTCTGACATTAAAGTACTATACATTTCAATTTTACACCAAAGTACGTATTGCAAACCTGATGGAAACATTTTAAGTTTACTTCCCACTTGTTTCTGAGTTGTTTGAAAGTTGTTTCATTCCTCTGCACATCAAGACAAAAAAGATGTTTTCTCAGTGCATACAATGCTTTGACAATACAAATAGTATACATTTCAATTTTACACCAAAGTACTTAAAGCAAACCTAATGGAAACACCTTGGGTTAACTTTCCATATGATTATCAGTAGTTTGAAAGTTGTTTCATGGCTCTGGTCATCAGGACAAAAAAGTTGCTATCTCAGGTCAGACAATGCTCTTAGATTTCAGTAGTACACATTTCAATTTTACACCAAACTACAGAGTGGAAACCAGTTGGAAACATATTAAGTTTACTTCCCACTTGTTTCTGAGTTGTTTGAAAGTTGTTTCATTCCTCTGCACATCAAGACAAAAAAGATGTTTTCTCAGTGCATGCAAAGCTTTGACAATACAAATAGTATACATTGCAATTTTACACCAAAGCACTTAAAGCAAACCTAATGGAAACACCTTAGGTTAACTTTCAACATGATTCTGAGTAGTTTGAAAGTTGTTTCATGGCTCTGGTCATCAAGACAAAAAAGTTGCTATCTCAGTGCGTACAGTGCTCTCACATTAAAGTAGTATACATTTCAATTTTCCACCAAAGTGCAGAGTGCAAACCAGATGGAAACATTTTAAGTTAACTTCCCACTTGTTTCTGAGTTGTTTGAAAGTTGTTTCATTCCTCTGCACATCAAGACAAAAAAGATGTTTTCTCAGTGCATACAATGCTTTGACAATACAAATATTATACATTTCAATTTTACACCAAAGCACTTACTGCAAACCTAATGGAAACACATTAGGTTAACTTCCCACATGATTATGAGTAGCTTGAAAGTTGTTTCATGGCTCTGGTCATCAATACAAAAAAGTTGCTGCCTCAGTGCATAGAGTGCTCTGACATTAAAGTACTATACATTTCAATTTTACACCAAAGTACGTACTGCAAACCTGATGGAAACATTTTAAGTTTACTTCCCACTTGTTTCTGAGTTGTTTGAAAGTTGTTTCATTCCTCTGCACATCAAAACAAAAAAGATGTTTTCTCAGTGCATACAATGCTTTGACAATACAAATAGTATACATTTCAATTTTACACCAAAGTACTTAAAGCAAACTTAATGGAAACACCTTGGGTTAACTTTCCATATGATTATCAGTAGTTTGAAAGTTGTTTCATGGCTCTGGTCATCAGGACAAAAAAGTTGCTATCTCAGGTCATACAATGCTCTTAGATTTCAGTAGTACACATTTCAATTTTACACCAAACTACAGAGTGGAAACCAGTTGGAAACATATTAAGTTTACTTCCCACTTGTTTCTGAGTTGTTTGAAAGTTGTTTCATTTCTCTGCACATCAAGACAAAAAAGATGTTTTCTCAGTGCATGCAAAGCTTTGACAATACAAATAGTGTGCATTGCAATTTTACACCAAAGCACTTAAAGCAAACCTAATGGAAACACCTTAGGTTAACTTTCGACATGATTCTGAGTAGTTTGAAAGTTGTTTCATGGCTCTGGTCATCAAGACAAAAAAGTTGCTATCTCAGTGCGTACAGTGCTCTCACATTAAAGTAGTATACATTTCAATTTTCCACCAAAGTGCAGAGTGCAAACCAGATGGAAACATTTTAAGTTAACTTCCCACTTGTTTCTGAGTTGTTTGAAAGTTGTTTCATTCCTCTGCACATCAAGACAAAAATGATGTTTTCTCAGTGCATACAATGCTTTGACAATACAAATATTATACATTTCAATTTTACACCAAAGCACTTACTGCAAACCTAATGGAAACACATTAGGTTAACTTCCCACATGATTATGAGTAGCTTGAAAGTTGTTTCATGGCTCTGGTCATCAATACAAAAAAGTTGCTGCCTCAGTGCATAGAGTGCTCTGACATTAAAGTACTATACATTTCAATTTTACACCAAAGTACGTATTGCAAACCTGATGGAAACATTTTAAGTTTACTTCCCACTTGTTTCTGAGTTGTTTGAAAGTTGTTTCATTCCTCTGCACATCAAGACAAAAAAGATGTTTTCTCAGTGCATACAATGCTTTGACAATACAAATAGTATACATTTCAATTTTACACCAAAGTACTTAAAGCAAACCTAATGGAAACACCTTGGGTTAACTTTCCATATGATTATCAGTAGTTTGAAAGTTGTTTCATGGCTCTGGTCATCAGGACAAAAAAGTTGCTATCTCAGGTCAGACAATGCTCTTAGATTTCAGTAGTACACATTTCAATTTTACACCAAACTACAGAGTGGAAACCAGTTGGAAACATATTAAGTTTACTTCCCACTTGTTTCTGAGTTGTTTGAAAGTTGTTTCATTCCTCTGCACATCAAGACAAAAAAGATGTTTTCTCAGTGCATGCAAAGCTTTGACAATACAAATAGTATACATTGCAATTTTACACCAAAGCACTTAAAGCAAACCTAATGGAAACACCTTAGGTTAACTTTCAACATGATTCTGAGTAGTTTGAAAGTTGTTTCATGGCTCTGGTCATCAAGACAAAAAAGTTGCTATCTCAGTGCGTACAGTGCTCTCACATTAAAGTAGTATACATTTCAATTTTCCACCAAAGTGCAGAGTGCAAACCAGATGGAAACATTTTAAGTTAACTTCCCACTTGTTTCTGAGTTGTTTGAAAGTTGTTTCATTCCTCTGCACATCAAGACAAAAAAGATGTTTTCTCAGTGCATACAATGCTTTGACAATACAAATATTATACATTTCAATTTTACACCAAAGCACTTACTGCAAACCTAATGGAAACACATTAGGTTAACTTCCCACATGATTATGAGTAGCTTGAAAGTTGTTTCATGGCTCTGGTCATCAATACAAAAAAGTTGCTGCCTCAGTGCATAGAGTGCTCTGACATTAAAGTACTATACATTTCAATTTTACACCAAAGTACGTACTGCAAACCTGATGGAAACATTTTAAGTTTACTTCCCACTTGTTTCTGAGTTGTTTGAAAGTTGTTTCATTCCTCTGCACATCAAAACAAAAAAGATGTTTTCTCAGTGCATACAATGCTTTGACAATACAAATAGTATACATTTCAATTTTACACCAAAGTACTTAAAGCAAACTTAATGGAAACACCTTGGGTTAACTTTCCATATGATTATCAGTAGTTTGAAAGTTGTTTCATGGCTCTGGTCATCAGGACAAAAAAGTTGCTATCTCAGGTCATACAATGCTCTTAGATTTCAGTAGTACACATTTCAATTTTACACCAAACTACAGAGTGGAAACCAGTTGGAAACATATTAAGTTTACTTCCCACTTGTTTCTGAGTTGTTTGAAAGTTGTTTCATTTCTCTGCACATCAAGACAAAAAAGATGTTTTCTCAGTGCATGCAAAGCTTTGACAATACAAATAGTGTGCATTGCAATTTTACACCAAAGCACTTAAAGCAAACCTAATGGAAACACCTTAGGTTAACTTTCGACATGATTCTGAGTAGTTTGAAAGTTGTTTCATGGCTCTGGTCATCAAGACAAAAAAGTTGCTATCTCAGTGCGTACAGTGCTCTCACATTAAAGTAGTATACATTTCAATTTTCCACCAAAGTGCAGAGTGCAAACCAGATGGAAACATTTTAAGTTAACTTCCCACTTGTTTCTGAGTTGTTTGAAAGTTGTTTCATTCCTCTGCACATCAAGACAAAAATGATGTTTTCTCAGTGCATACAATGCTTTGACAATACAAATATTATACATTTCAATTTTACACCAAAGCACTTACTGCAAACCTAATGGAAACACATTAGGTTAACTTCCCACATGATTATGAGTAGCTTGAAAGTTGTTTCATGGCTCTGGTCATCAATACAAAAAAGTTGCTGCCTCAGTGCATAGAGTGCTCTGACATTAAAGTACTATACATTTCAATTTTACACCAAAGTACGTACTGCAAACCTGATGGAAACATTTTAAGTTTACTTCCCACTTGTTTCTGAGTTGTTTGAAAGTTGTTTCATTCCTCTGCACATCAAGACAAAAAAGATGTTTTCTCAGTGCATACAATGCTTTGACAATACAAATAGTATACATTTCAATTTTACACCAAAGTACTTAAAGCAAACCTAGTGGAAACACCTTGGGTTAACTTTCCATATGATTATCAGTAGTTTGAAAGTTGTTTCATGGCTCTGGTCATCAGGACAAAAAAGTTACTATCTCAGGTCATACAATGCTGTTAGATTTCAGTAGTATACATTTCAATTTTACACCAAAGTGCAGACTGCAAACCAGTTGGAAACATATTAAGTTTACTTCCCACTTGTTTCTGAGTTGTTTGAAAGTTGTTTCATTCCTCTGCACATCAAGACAAAAAAGATGTTTTCTCAGTGCATACAATGCTTTGACAATACAAATATTATACATTGCAATTTTACACCAAAGCACTTACTGCAAACCTAATGGAAACACCTTAGGTTAACTTTCTACATGATTCTGAGTAGTTTGAAAGTTGTTTCATGGCTCTGGTCATCAAGACAAAAAAGTTGCTATCTCAGTGCCTACAATGCTCTCACATTAAAGTAGTATACATTTCAATTTTTCACCAAAGTGCAGAGTGCAAACCAGATGGAAACATATTAAGTTTACTTCCCACTTGTTTCTGAGTTGATTGAAAGTTGTTTCATTCCTCTGCACATCAAGACAAAAAAGATGTTTTCTCAGTGCATGCAATGTTTTGACAATACAAATACTATACATTGCAATTTTACACCAAACTACTTAAAGTAAACCTAATGGAAACAGCTTAAGTTAAGTTTCCACATGATTATGAGTAGTTTGAAAGTTGTTTCATGGCTCTGGTCATCAAGACAAAAAAGTTGCTATCTCAGTGCCTACAATGCTCTCACTTTAAAGTAGTATACGTTTCAATTTTCCACCAAAGTTCAGAGTGCAAACCAGATGGAAACATTTTAAGTTAACTTCCCACTTGTTTCTGAGTTGTTTGAAAGTTGTTTCATTCCTCTGCACATCAAGACAAAAAAGATGTTTTCTCAGTGCATACAATGCTTTGACAATACAAATATTATACATTTCAATTTTACACCAAAGCACTTACTGCAAACCTAATGGAAACACATTAGGTTAACTTCCCACATGATTATGAGTAGTTTGAAAGTTTTTTGATGGCTCTGGTCATCAAGACAAAAAAGTTGCTATCTCAGTGCATACAATGCTCTGACATTAAAGTAGTTTACATTTCAATTTTACACCAAAGTACTTACTGCAAACCTGTTGGAAACATTTTCAGTTTACTTCCCACTTGTTTCTGAGTTGTTTGAAAGTTGTTTCCTTCCTCTGCACATCATGACAAAAAAGATGTTTTCTCAGTGCATGCAATGCTTTGACAATACAAATAGTATACATTTCAATTTTACACCAAAGTACAGAGTGCAAACCTAATGGAAACACTTTAGGTTAACTTCCCACATGGTTATGAGTAGTTTGAAAGTTGTTTCATGGCTCTGGTCATCAAGGCAAAAAAGTTGCTATCTCAGTTGATAAAGTGCGCTGACATCAAAGTAGCATACATTTCAATTTTACACCAAAGTGCTTAAAGCAAACCTAATGGAAACACCTTAAGTTAACTTTCCACATGATTATGAATAGTTTGAAAGTTGTTTCATGGCTCTGGTTATCAAGACAAAAAAGTTGCTATCTCAGTGAATAGAATGCTCTGACATTAAAGTAGTATACATTTCAATTTTCCACCAAAGTGCAGAGTGCAAAACAGATGGAAACATTTTAAGTTTACTTCCCACTTGTTTCTGAGTTGTTTGAAAGTTGTTTCATTCCTCTGCACATCAAGACAAAAAGGATGTTTTCTCAGTGCATGCAATGCTTTGACAATACAAATAGTATACATTGCAATTTTACAGCAAGCTACTTAAAGTAAACCTAATGGAAACATCTCAAGTTAACTTTCCACATGATTATGAGTAGTTTGAAAGTTCTTTCATGGCTCTGGTCATCAAGACAAAAAAGTTGCTATCTCAGTGCATACAGTGCTCTGACATTAAAGTAGTAGACATTCCAATTTTACACCAAAGTGCTTACTGCAAACCAGTTGCAAACATATTAAGTTTACTTCCCACTTATTTCTGAGTTGTTTGAAAGTTGTTTCATTCCTCTGCACATCAAGACAAAAAAGATGTTTTCTCAGTACATGCAATGCTTTGACAATACAAATACTATACATTGCAATTTTACACCAAACTACTTAAAGTAAACCTAATGGAAACAGCTTAAGTTAAGTTTCCACATGATTATGAGTAGTTTGAAAATTGTTTCATGGCTCTCGTCATCAAGACAAAAAAGTTGCTATCTCAGTGCCTACAATGCTCTGACATTAAAGTAGTTTACATTTCAATTTTACACCAAAGTACTTACTGCAAACCTGTTGGAAACATTTTCAGTTTACTTCCCACTTGTTTCTGAGTTGTTTGAAAGTTGTTTCCTTCCTCTGCACATCAAGACAAAAAAGATGTTTTCTCAGTGCATGCAATGCTTTGACAATACAAATAGTATACATTTCAATTTTACACCAAAGTACAGAGTGCAAACCTAATGGAAACACTTTAGGTTAACTTCCCACATGGTTATGAGTAGTTTGAAAGTTGTTTCATGGCTCTGGTCATCAAGGCAAAAAAGTTGCTATCTCAGGTGATAAAGTGCTCTGATATCAAAGTAGCATACATTTCAATTTTACACCAAAGTGCTTAAAGCAAACCTAATGGAAACACCTTAAGTTAACTTTCCACATGATTATGAATAGATTGAAAGTTGTTTCATGGCTCTGGTCATCAAGACAAAAAAGTTGCTATCTCAGTGCATACAATTCTCTGACATTAAAGTAGTATACATTTCAATTTTACACCAAAGTGCAGACTGCAAACCAGAAGGAAACATTTTAAGTTAACTTCCCACTTGTTTCTGAGTTGTTTGAAAGCTGTTTCATTCCTCTGCACATCAAGACAAAAAACATGTTTTCTCAGTGCATACAATGCTTTGACAATACAAATAGTATACATTTCAATTTTACACCAAAGTACATAAAGTAAACCTAATGGAAACACCTTAGGTAAACTTTCCACATGATTATGAGTAGCTTGAAAGTAGTTTTATGGCTCTGGTCATCAATACAAAAAAGTTGCTGCCTCAGTGCATAGAATGCTCTGACATTAAAGTACTATACATTTCAATTTTACACCAAAGTACGTACTGCAAACCTGATGGAAACATTTTAAGTTTACTTCCCACTTGTTTCTGAGTTGTTTGAAAGTTGTTTCATTCCTCTGCACATCAAGACAAAAAAGATGTTTTCTCAGTGCATACAATGCTTTGACAAAACAAATAGTATACATTTCAATTTTACACCAAAGTAGTTAAAGCAAACCTAATGGAAACACCTTGGGTTAACTTTCCAAATGATTATCAGTAGTTTGAAAGTTGTTTCATGGCTCTGGTCATCAGGACAAAAAAGTTGCTATCTCAGGTCATACAATGCTCTTAGATTTCAGTAGTACACATTTCAATTTTACACCAAACTACAGAGTGCAAACCAGTTGGAAACATATTAAGTTTACTTCCCACTTGTTTCTGAGTTGTTTGAAAGTTGTTTCATTCCTCTGCACATCAAGACAAAAAAGATGTTTTCTCAGTGCATGCAAAGCTTTGACAATACAAATAGTATACATTGCAATTTTACACCAAAGCACTTAAAGCAAACCTAATGGAAACACCTTAGGTTAACTTTCGACATGATTCTGAGTAGTTTGAAAGTTGTTTCATCGCTCTGGTCATCAAGACAAAAAAGTTGCTATCTCAGTGCGTACAATGCTCTCACATTAAAGTAGTATACATTTCAATTTTACACCAAACTACAGAGTGCAAACCAGTTGGAAACATATTAAGTTTACTTCCCACTTGTTTCTGAGTTGTTTGAAAGTTGTTTCATTCCTCTGCACATCAAGACAAAAAAGATGTTTTCTCAGTGCATGCAAAGCTTTGACAATACAAATAGTATACATTGCAATTTTACACCAAAGCACTTAAAGCAAACCTAATGGAAACACCTTAGGTTAACTTTCGACATGATTGTCAGTAGTTTGAAAGTTGTTTCATCGCTCTGGTCATCAAGACAAAAAAGTTGCTATCTCAGTGCGTACAATGCTCTCACATTAAAGTAGTATACATTTCAATTTTACACCAAACTACAGAGTGCAAACCAGTTGGAAACATATTAAGTTTACTTCCCACTTGTTTCTGAGTTGTTTGAAAGTTGTTTCATTCCTCTGCACATCAAGACAAAAAAGATGTTTTCTCAGTGCATACAATGCTTTGACAAAACAAATAGTATACATTTCAATTTTACACCAAAGTAGTTAAAGCAAACCTAATGGAAACACCTTGGGTTAACTTTCCATATGATTATCAGTAGTTTGAAAGTTGTTTCATGGCTCTGGTCATCAGGACAAAAAAGTTGCTATCTCAGGTCATACAATGCTCTTAGATTTCAGTAGTACACATTTCAATTTTACACCAAACTACAGAGTGCAAACCAGTTGGAAACATATTAAGTTTACTTCCCACTTGTTTCTGAGTTGTTTGAAAGTTGTTTCATTCCTCTGCACATCAAGACAAAAAAGATGTTTTCTCAGTGCATGCAAAGCTTTGACAATACAAATAGTATACATTGCAATTTTACACCAAAGCACTTAAAGCAAACCTAATGGAAACACCTTGGGTTAACTTTCGACATGATTCTGAGTAGTTTGAAAGTTGTTTTATCGCTCTGGTCATCAAGACAAAAAAGTTGCTATCTCAGTGCGTACAATGCTCTCACATTAAAGTAGTATACATTTCAATTTTACACCAAACTACAGAGTGCAAACCAGTTGGAAACATATTAAGTTTACTTCCCACTTGTTTCTGAGTTGTTTGAAAGTTGTTTCATTCCTCTGCACATCAAGACAAAAAAGATGGTTTCTCAGTGCATGCAAAGCTTTGACAATACAAATAGTATACATTGCAATTTTACACCAAAGCACTTAAAGCAAACCTAATGGAAACACCTTAGGTTAACTTTCGACATGATTCTGAGTAGTTTGAAAGTTGTTTCATCGCTCTGGTCTTCAAGACAAAAAAGTTGCTATCTCAGTGCGTACAATGCTCTCACATTAAAGTAGTATACATTTCAATTTTACACCAAACTACAGAGTGCAAACCAGTTGGAAACATATTAAGTTTACTTCCCACTTGTTTCTGAGTTGTTTGAAAGTTGTTTCATTCCTCTGCACATCAAGACAAAAAAGATGTTTTCTCAGTGCATGCAAAGCTTTGACAATACAAATAGTATACATTGCAATTTTACACCAAAGCACTTAAAGCAAACCTAATGGAAACACCTTAGGTTAACTTTCGACATGATTCTGAGTAGTTTGAAAGTTGTTTCATCGCTCTGGTCATCAAGACAAAAAAGTTGCTATCTCAGTGCGTACAAAGCTCTCACATTAAAGTAGTATACATTTCAATTTTACACCAAACTACAGAGTGCAAACCAGTTGGAAACATATTAAGTTTACTTCCCACTTGTTTCTGAGTTGTTTGAAAGTTGTTTCATTCCTCTGCACATCAAGACAAAAAAGATGTTTTCTCAGTGCATGCAAAGCTTTGACAATACAAATAGTATACATTGCAATTTTACACCAAAGCACTTAAAGCAAACCTAATGGAAACACCTTAGGTTAACTTTCGACATGATTCTGAGTAGTTTGAAAGTTGTTTCATCGCTCTGGTCATCAAGACAAAAAAGTTGCTATCTCAGTGCGTACAATGCTCTCACATTAAAGTAGTATACATTTCAATTTTACACCAAACTACAGAGTGCAAACCAGTTGGAAACATATTAAGTTTACTTCCCACTTGTTTCTGAGTTGTTTGAAAGTTGTTTCATTCCTCTGCACATCAAGACAAAAAAGATGTTTTCTCAGTGCATGCAAAGCTTTGACAATACAAATAGTATACATTGCAATTTTACACCAAAGCACTTAAAGCAAACCTAATGGAAACACCTTAGGTTAACTTTCGACATGATTCTGAGTAGTTTGAAAGTTGTTTCATCGCTCTGGTCATCAAGACAAAAAAGTTGCCATCTCAGTGCGTACAATGCTCTCACATTAAAGTAGTATACATTTCAATTTTACACCAAACTACAGAGTGCAAACCAGTTGGAAACATATTAAGTTTACTTCCCACTTGTTTCTGAGTTGTTTGAAAGTTGTTTCATTCCTCTGCACATCAAGACAAAAAAGATGTTTTCTCAGTGCATGCAAAGCTTTGACAATACAAATAGTATACATTGCAATTTTACACCAAAGCACTTAAAGCAAACCTAATGGAAACACCTTAGGTTAACTTTCGACATGATTATCAGTAGTTTGAAAGTTGTTTCATCGCTCTGGTCATCAAGACAAAAAAGTTGCCATCTCAGTGCGTACAATGCTCTCACATTAAAGTAGTATACATTTCAATTTTACACCAAACTACAGAGTGCAAACCAGTTGGAAACATATTAAGTTTACTTCCCACTTGTTTCTGAGTTGTTTGAAAGTTGTTTCATTCCTCTGCACATCAAGACAAAAAAGATGTTTTCTCAGTGCATGCAAAGCTTTGACAATACAAATAGTATACATTGCAATTTTACACCAAACCACTTAAAGCAAACCTAATGGAAACACCTTAGGTTAACTTTCGACATGATTATCAGTAGTTTGAAAGTTGTTTCATGGCTCTGGTCATCAGGACAAAAAAGTTGCTATCTCAGGTCATACAATGCTCTTAGATTTCAGTAGTACACATTTCAATTTTACACCAAACTACAGAGTGCAAACCAGTTGGAAACATATTAAGTTTACTTCCCACTTGTTTCTGAGTTGTTTGAAAGTTGTTTCATTCCTCTGCACATCAAGACAAAAAAGATGTTTTCTCAGTGCATGCAAAGCTTTGACAATACAAATAGTATACATTGCAATTTTACACCAAAGCACTTAAAGGAAACCTAATGGAAACACCTTAGGTTAACTTTCGACATGATTGTGAGTAGTTTGAAAGTTGTTTCATCGCTCTGGTCATCAAGACAAAAAAGTTGCTATCTCAGTGCGTACAATGCTCTCACATTAAAGTAGTATACATTTCAATTTTACACCAAACTACAGAGTGCAAACCAGTTGGAAACATATTAAGTTTACTTCCCACTTGTTTCTGAGTTGTTTGAAAGTTGTTTCATTCCTCTGCACATCAAGACAAAAAAGATGTTTTCTCAGTGCATACAATGCTTTGACAAAACAAATAGTATACATTTCAATTTTACACCAAAGTAGTTAAAGCAAACCTAATGGAAACACCTTGGGTTAACTTTCCATATGATTATCAGTAGTTTGAAAGTTGTTTCATGGCTCTGGTCATCAGGACAAAAAAGTTGCTATCTCAGGTCATACAATGCTCTTAGATTTCAGTAGTACACATTTCAATTTTACACCAAACTACAGAGTGCAAACCAGTTGGAAACATATTAAGTTTACTTCCCACTTGTTTCTGAGTTGTTTGAAAGTTGTTTCATTCCTCTGCACATCAAGACAAAAAAGATGTTTTCTCAGTGCATGCAAAGCTTTGACAATACAAATAGTATACATTGCAATTTTACACCAAAGCACTTAAAGGAAACCTAATGGAAACACCTTAGGTTAACTTTCGACATGATTGTGAGTAGTTTGAAAGTTGTTTCATCGCTCTGGTCATCAAGACAAAAAAGTTGCTATCTCAGTGCGTACAATGCTCTCACATTAAAGTAGTATACATTTCAATTTTACACCAAACTACAGAGTGCAAACCAGTTGGAAACATATTAAGTTTACTTCCCACTTGTTTCTGAGTTGTTTGAAAGTTGTTTCATTCCTCTGCACATCAAGACAAAAAAGATGTTTTCTCAGTGCATACAATGCTTTGACAAAACAAATAGTATACATTTCAATTTTACACCAAAGTAGTTAAAGCAAACCTAATGGAAACACCTTGGGTTAACTTTCCATATGATTATCAGTAGTTTGAAAGTTGTTTCATGGCTCTGGTCATCAGGACAAAAAAGTTGCTATCTCAGGTCATACAATGCTCTTAGATTTCAGTAGTACACATTTCAATTTTACACCAAACTACAGAGTGCAAACCAGTTGGAAACATATTAAGTTTACTTCCCACTTGTTTCTGAGTTGTTTGAAAGTTGTTTCATTCCTCTGCACATCAAGACAAAAAAGATGGTTTCTCAGTGCATGCAAAGCTTTGACAATACAAATAGTATACTTTGCAATTTTACACCAAAGCACTTAAAGCAAACCTAATGGAAACACCTTGGGTTAACTTTCAACATGATTCTGAGTAGTTTGAAAGTTGTTTTATCGCTCTGGTCATCAAGACAAAAAAGTTGCTATCTCAGTGCGTACAATGCTCTCACATTAAAGTAGTATACATTTCAATTTTACACCAAACTACAGAGTGCAAACCAGTTGGAAACATATTAAGTTTACTTCCCACTTGTTTCTGAGTTGTTTGAAAGTTGTTTCATTCCTCTGCACATCAAGACAAAAAAGATGTTTTCTCAGTGCATGCAAAGCTTTGACAATACAAATAGTATACATTGCAATTTTACACCAAAGCACTTAAAGCAAACCTAATGGAAACACCTTAGGTTAACTTTCGACATGATTCTGAGTAGTTTGAAAGTTGTTTCATCGCTCTGGTCATCAAGACAAAAAAGTTGCTATCTCAGTGCGTACAATGCTCTCACATTAAAGTAGTATACATTTCAATTTTACACCAAACTACAGAGTGCAAACCAGTTGGAAACATATTAAGTTTACTTCCCACTTGTTTCTGAGTTGTTTGAAAGTTGTTTCATTCCTCTGCACATCAAGACAAAAAAGATGTTTTCTCAGTGCATGCAAAGCTTTGACAATACAAATAGTATACATTGCAATTTTACACCAAAGCACTTAAAGCAAACCTAATGGAAACACCTTAGGTTAACTTTCGACATGATTCTGAGTAGTTTGAAAGTTGTTTCATCGCTCTGGTCATCAAGACAAAAAAGTTGCTATCTCAGTGCGTACAATGCTCTCACATTAAAGTAGTATACATTTCAATTTTACACCAAACTACAGAGTGCAAACCAGTTGGAAACATATTAAGTTTACTTCCCACTTGTTTCTGAGTTGTTTGAAAGTTGTTTCATTCCTCTGCACATCAAGACAAAAAAGATGTTTTCTCAGTGCATGCAAAGCTTTGACAATACAAATAGTATACATTGCAATTTTACACCAAAGCACTTAAAGCAAACCTAATGGAAACAGCTTAGGTTAACTTTCGACATGATTCTGAGTAGTTTGAAAGTTGTTTCATCGCTCTGGTCATCAAGACAAAAAAGTTGCCATCTCAGTGCGTACAATGCTCTCACATTAAAGTAGTATACATTTCAATTTTACACCAAACTACAGAGTGCAAACCAGTTGGAAACATATTAAGTTTACTTCCCACTTGTTTCTGAGTTGTTTGAAAGTTGTTTCATTCCTCTGCACATCAAGACAAAAAAGATGTTTTCTCAGTGCATGCAAAGCTTTGACAATACAAATAGTATACATTGCAATTTTACACCAAACCACTTAAAGCAAACCTAATAGAAACACCTTAGGTTAACTTTCGACATGATTATCAGTAGTTTGAAAGTTGTTTCATGGCTCTGGTCATCAGGACAAAAAAGTTGCTATCTCAGGTCATACAATGCTCTTAGATTTCAGTAGTACACATTTCAATTTTACACCAAACTACAGAGTGCAAACCAGTTGGAAACATATTAAGTTTACTTCCCACTTGTTTCTGAGTTGTTTGAAAGTTGTTTCATTCCTCTGCACATCAAGACAAAAAAGATGTTTTCTCAGTGCATGCAATGCTTTGACAATACAAATAGTATACATTGCAATTTTACACCAAACTACTTAAAGTAAACCTAATGGAAACAGCTTAAGTTAACTTTCCACATGATTATGAGTAGTTTGAAAGTTGTTTCATGGCTCTGGTCATCAAGACAAAAAAGTTGCTATCTCAGTGCCTACAATGCTCTCACATTAAAGTAGTATACATTTCAATTTTCCACCAAAGTGCAGAGTGCAAACCAGATGGAAACATATTAAGTTTACTTCCCACTTGTTTCTGAGTTGTTTGAAAGTTGTTTCATTCCTCTGCACATCAAGACAAAAAAGATGTTTTCTCAGTGCATGCAATGTTTTGACAATACAAATACTATACATTGCAATTTTACACCAAACTACTTAAAGTAAACCTAATGGAAACAGCTTAAGTTAAGTTTCCACATGATTATGAGTAGTTTGAAAGTTGTTTCATGGCTCTGGTCATCAAGACAAAAAAGTTGCTATCTCAGTGCCTACAATGCTCTCACTTTAAAGTAGTATACGTTTCAATTTTCCACCAAAGTTCAGAGTGCAAACCAGATGGAAACATTTTAAGTTAACTTCCCACTTGTTTCTGAGTTGTTTGAAAGTTGTTTCATTCCTCTGCACATCAAGACAAAAAAGATGTTTTCTCAGTGCATACAATGCTTTGACAATACAAATATTATACATTTCAATTTTACACCAAAGCACTTACTGCAAACCTAATGGAAACACATTAGGTTAACTTCCCACATGATTATGAGTAGTTTGAAAGTTTTTTGATGGCTCTGGTCATCAAGACAAAAAAGTTGCTATCTCAGTGCATACAATGCTCTGACATTAAAGTAGTTTACATTTCAATTTTCCACCAAAGTGCAGAGTGCAAAACAGATGGAAACATTTTAAGTTTACTTCCCACTTGTTTCTGAGTTGTTTGAAAGTTGTTTCTTTCCTCTGCACATCAAGACAAAAAAGATGTTTTCTCAGTACATGCAATGCTTTGACAATACAAATAGTATACATTTCAATTTTACACCAAAGTATAGAGTGCAAACTTAATGGAAACACTTTAGGTTAACTTCCCACATGGTTATGAGTAGTTTGAAAGTTGTTTCATGGCTCTGGTCATCAAGGCAAAAAAGTTGCTGCCTCAGTGCATAGAGTGCTCTGAGATTAAAGTAGTATACATTTCAATTTTACGCCAAAGTAGTTACTGCAAACCTGATGGAAACATTTCAAGTTTACTTCCCACTTGTTTCGAAGTTGTTTGAAAGTGATTTCATTCCTCTGCACATCAAGACAAAAAAGATGTTTTCTCAGTGCATACAATGCTTTGACAATACAAATAGTATACATTTCAATTTTACACCAAAGTACTTAAAGCAAACCTAATGGAAACACCTTAGGTTAACTTTCCACATGATTATCAGTAGTTTGAAAGTTGTTTCATGGCTCTGGTCATCAGGACAAAAAAGTTGCTATCTCAGGTCATACAATGCTCTTAGATTTCAGTAGTACAGATTTCAATTTTACACCAAACTACAGAGTGCAAACCAGTTGGAAACATATTAAGTTTACTTCCCACTTGTTTCTGAGTTGTTTGAAAGTTGTTTCATTCCTCTGCACATGAAGACAAAAAAGATGTTTTCTCAGTGCATGCAGAGCTTTGATAATACAAATAGTATACATTGCAATTTTACACCAAAGCACTTAAAGCAAACCTAATGGAAACACCTTAGGTTAACTTTCCACATGATTATCAGTAGTTTGTAAGTTGTTTCATGGCTCTGGTAATCAGGACAAAAAAGTTGCCATCTCAGGTCATACAATGCTCTTAGATTTCAGTCGTATACATTTCAATTTTACACCAAAGTGCAGAGTGCAAACCAGTTGGAAACATATTAAGTTTACTTCCCACTGGTTTCTGAGTTGTTTGAAAGTTGTTTCATTCCTCTGCACATCAAGCCAAAAATGTTTTCTCAGTGCATGCAATGCTTTGACAATACAAATAGTATACATTTCAATTTTACACCAAAGTACAGAGTGCAAACCTAATGGAAACACTTTAGGTTAACTTCCCACATGGTTATGAGTAGTTTGAAAGTTGTTTCATGGCTCTGGTCATCAAGGCAAAAAAGTTGCTATCTCAGTTGATAAAGTGCGCTGACATCAAAGTAGCATACATTTCAATTTTACACCAAAGTGCTTAAAGCAAACCTAATGGAAACACCTTAAGTTAACTTTCCACATGATTATGAATAGTTTGAAAGTTGTTTCATGGCTCTGGTTATCAAGACAAAAAAGTTGCTATCTCAGTGAATACAATGCTCTGACATTAAAGTAGTATACATTTCAATTTTCCACCAAAGTGCAGAGTGCAAAACAGATGGAAACATTTTAAGTTTACTTCCCACTTGTTTCTGAGTTGTTTGAAAGTTGTTTCATTCCTCTGCACATCAAGACAAAAAGGATGTTTTCTCAGTGCATGCAATGCTTTGACAATACAAATAGTATACATTGCAATTTTACACCAAGCTACTTAAAGTAAACCTAATGGAAACATCTCAAGTTAACTTTCCACATGATTATGAGTAGTTTGAAAGTTCTTTCATGGCTCTGGTCATCAAGACAAAAAAGTTGCTATCTCAGTGCATACAGTGCTCTGACATTAAAGTCGTATACATTCCAATTTTACACCAAAGTGCTTACTGCAAACCAGTTGCAAACATATTAAGTTTACTTCCCACTTATTTCTGAGTTGTTTGAAAGTTGTTTCATTCCTCTGCACATCAAGACAAAAAAGATGTTTTCTCAGTACATGCAATGCTTTGACAATACAAATAGTATACATTTCAATTTTACACCAAAGTATAGAGTGCAAACTTAATGGAAACACTTTAGGTTAACTTCCCACATGGTTATGAGTAGTTTGAAAGTTGTTTCATGGCTCTGGTCATCAAGGCAAAAAAGTTGCTGCCTCAGTGCATAGAGTGCTCTGAGATTAAAGTAGTATACATTTCAATTTTACGCCAAAGTAGTTACTGCAAACCTGATGGAAACATTTTAAGTTTACTTCCCACTTGTTTCGAAGTTGTTTGAAAGTGATTTCATTCCTCTGCACATCAAGACAAAAAAGATGTTTTCTCAGTGCATACAATGCTTTGACAATACAAATAGTATACATTTCAATTTTACACCAAAGTACTTAAAGCAAACCTAATGGAAACACCTTAGGTTAACTTTCCACATGATTATCAGTAGTTTGAAAGTTGTTTCATGGCTCTGGTCATCAGGACAAAAAAGTTGCTATCTCAGGTCATACAATGCTCTTTGATTTCAGTAGTACAGATTTCAATTTTACACCAAACTACAGAGTGCAAACCAGTTGGAAACATATTAAGTTTACTTCCCACTTGTTTCTGAGTTGTTTGAAAGTTGTTTCATTCCTCTGCACATCAAGACAAAAAAGATGTTTTCTCAGTGCATGCAAAGCTTTGACAATACAAATAGTATACATTGCAATTTTACACCAAAGCACTTAAAGCAAACCTAATGGAAACACCTTAGGTTAACTTTCCACATGATTATCAGTAGTTTGTAAGTTGTTTCATGGCTCTGGTAATCAGGACAAAAAAGTTGCCATCTCAGGTCATACAATGCTCTTAGATTTCAGTAGTATACATTTCAATTTTACACCAAAGTGCAGAGTGCAAACCAGTTGGAAACATATTAAGTTTACTTCCCACTGGTTTCTGAGTTGTTTGAAAGTTGTTTCATTCCTCTGCACATCAAGACAAAAAAGATGTTTTCTCAGTTCATGCAATGCTTTGACAATACAAATACTATACATTGCAATTTTACACCAAACTACTTAAAGTAAACCTAATGGAAACAGCTTAAGTTAAGTTTCCACATGATTATGAGTAGTTTGAAAATTGTTTCATGGCTCTCGTCATCAAGACAAAAAAGTTGCTATCTCAGTGCCTACAATGCTCTGACATTAAAGTAGTTTACATTTCAATTTTACACCAAAGTACTTACTGCAAACCTGTTGGAAACATTTTCAGTTTACTTCCCACTTGTTTCTGAGTTGTTTGAAAGTTGTTTCCTTCCTCTGCACATCAAGACAAAAAAGATGTTTTCTCAGTGCATGCAATGCTTTGACAATACAAATAGTATACATTTCAATTTTACACCAAAGTACAGAGTGCAAACCTAATGGAAACACTTTAGGTTAACTTCCCACATGGTTATGAGTAGTTTGAAAGTTGTTTCATGGCTCTGGTCATCAAGGCAAAAAAGTTGCTATCTCAGGTGATAAAGTGCTCTGATATCAAAGTAGCATACATTTCAATTTTACACCAAAGTGCTTAAAGCAAACCTAATGGAAACACCTTAAGTTAACTTTCCACATGATTATGAATAGATTGAAAGTTGTTTCATGGCTCTGGTCATCAAGACAAAAAAGTTGCTATCTCAGTGCATACAATTCTCTGACATTAAAGTAGTATACATTTCAATTTTACACCAAAGTGCAGACTGCAAACCAGAAGGAAACATTTTAAGTTAACTTCCCACTTGTTTCTGAGTTGTTTGAAAGCTGTTTCATTCCTCTGCACATCAAGACAAAAAACATGTTTTCTCAGTGCATACAATGCTTTGACAATACAAATAGTATACATTTCAATTTTACACCAAAGTACATAAAGTAAACCTAATGGAAACACCTTAGGTAAACTTTCCACATGATTATGAGTAGCTTGAAAGTAGTTTTATGGCTCTGGTCATCAATACAAAAAAGTTGCTGCCTCAGTGCATAGAATGCTCTGACATTAAAGTACTATACATTTCAATTTTACACCAAAGTACGTACTGCAAACCTGATGGAAACATTTTAAGTTTACTTCCCACTTGTTTCTGAGTTGTTTGAAAGTTGTTTCATTCCTCTGCACATCAAGACAAAAAAGATGTTTTCTCAGTGCATACAATGCTTTGACAAAACAAATAGTATACATTTCAATTTTACACCAAAGTAGTTAGAGCAAACCTAATGGAAACACCTTGGGTTAACTTTCCATATGATTATCAGTAGTTTGAAAGTTGTTTCATGGCTCTGGTCATCAGGACAAAAAAGTTGCTATCTCAGGTCATACAATGCTCTTAGATTTCAGTAGTACACATTTCAATTTTACACCAAACTACAGAGTGCAAACCAGTTGGAAACATATTAAGTTTACTTCCCACTTGTTTCTGAGTTGTTTGAAAGTTGTTTCATTCCTCTGCACATCAAGACAAAAAAGATGTTTTCTCAGTGCATGCAAAGCTTTGACAATACAAATAGCATACATTGCAATTTTACACCAAAGCACTTAAAGCAAACCTAATGGAAACACCTTAGGTTAACTTTCGACATGATTCTGAGTAGTTTGAAAGTTGTTTCATCGCTCTGGTCATCAAGACAAAAAAGTTGCTATCTCAGTGCGTACAATGCTCTCACATTAAAGTAGTATACATTTCAATTTTACACCAAACTACAGAGTGCAAACCAGTTGGAAACATATTAAGTTTACTTCCCACTTGTTTCTGAGTTGTTTGAAAGTTGTTTCATTCCTCTACACATCAAGACAAAAAAGATGTTTTCTCAGTGCATGCAATGCTTTGACAATACAAATACTATACATTGCAATTTTACACCAAACTACTTAAAGTAAACCTAATGGAAACAGCTTAAGTTAAGTTTCCACATGATTATGAGTAGTTTGAAAGTTGTTTCATGGCTCTGGTCATCAAGACAAAAAAGTTGCTATCTCAGTGCATACAATGCTCTGACATTAAAGTAGTTTACATTTCAATTTTACACCAAAGTACTTACTCTAAACCTGTTGGAAACATTTTCAGTTTACTTCCCACTTGTTTCTGAGTTGTTTGAAAGTTGTTTCCTTCCTCTGCACATCAAGACAAAAAAGATGTTTTCTCAGTGCATGCAATTCTTTGACAATACAAATAGTATACATTTCAATTTTATACCAAAGTACAGAGTGCAAACCTAATGGAAACACTTTAGGTTAACTTCCCACATGGTTATGAGTAGTTTGAAAGTTGTTTCATGGCTCTGGGCATCAAGGCAAAAAAGTTGCTATCTCAGTTGATAAAGTGCTCTGACATCAAAGTAGCATACATTTCAATTTTACACTAAAGTGCTTAAAGCAAACCTAATGGAAACACCTTAAGTTAACTTTCCACATGATTATGAATAGTTTGAAAGTTGTTTCATGGCTCTGGTTATCAAGACAAAAAAGTTGCTATCTCAGTGAATACAATGCTCTGACATTAAAGTAGTATACATTTCAATTTTCCACCAAAGTGCAGAGTGCAGAACAGATGGAAACATTTTAAGTTTAATTCCCACTTGTTTCTGAGTTGTTTGAAAGTTGTTTCATTCCTCTGCACATCAAGACAAAAAAGATGTTTTCTCAGTGCATGCAAAGCTTTGACAATACAAATAGTATACATTGCAATTTTACACCAAAGCACTTAAAGCAAACCTAATGGAAACACCTTAGGTTAACTTTCGACATGATTCTGAGTAGTTTGAAAGTTGTTTCATGGCTCTGGTCATCAAGACAAAAAAGTTGCTATCTCAGTGCGTACAATGCTCTCACATTAAAGTAGTATACATTTCAATTTTACACCAAACTACAGAGTGCAAACCAGTTGGAAACATATTAAGTTTACTTCCCACTTGTTTCTGAGTTGTTTGAAAGTTGTTTCATTCCTCTGCACATCAAGACAAAAAAGATGTTTTCTCAGTGCATACAATGCTTTGACAAAACAAATAGTATACATTTCAATTTTACGCCAAAGTAGTTAAAGCAAACCTAATGGAAACACCTTGGGTTAACTTTCCATATGATTATCAGTAGTTTGAAAGTTGTTTCATGGCTCTGGTCATCAGGACAAAAAAGTTGCTATCTCAGGTCATACAATGCTCTTAGATTTCAGTAGTACACATTTCAATTTTACACCAAACTACAGAGTGCAAACCAGTTGGAAACATATTAAGTTTACTTCCCACTTGTTTCTGAGTTGTTTGAAAGTTGTTTCATTCCTCTGCACATCAAGACGAAAAAGATGTTTTCTCAGTGCATGCAAAGCTTTGACAATACAAATAGCATACATTGCAATTTTACACCAAAGCACTTAAAGCAAACCTAATGGAAACACCTTAGGTTAACTTTCGACATGATTCTGAGTAGTTTGAAAGTTGTTTCATGGCTCTGGTCATCAAGACAAAAAGGTTGCTATCTCAGTGCGTACAATGCTCTCACATTAAAGTAGTATACATTTCAATTTTACACCAAACTACAGAGTGCAAACCAGTTGGAAACATATTAAGTTTACTTCCCACTTGTTTCTGAGTTGTTTGAAAGTTGTTTCATTCCTCTGCACATCAAGACAAAAAAGATGTTTTCTCAGTGCATGCAAAGCTTTGACAATACAAATAGTATACATTGCAATTTTACACCAAAGCACTTAAAGCAAACCTAATGGAAACACCTTAGGTTAACTTTCGACATGATTCTGAGTAGTTTGAAAGTTGTTTCATCGCTCTGGTCATCAAGACAAAAAAGTTGCTATCTCAGTGCGTACAATGCTCTCACATTAAAGTAGTATACATTTCAATTTTACACCAAACTACAGAGTGCAAACCAGTTGGAAACATATTAAGTTTACTTCCCACTTGTTTCTGAGTTGTTTGAAAGTTGTTTCATTCCTCTGCACATCAAGACAAAAAAGATGTTTTCTCAGTGCATGCAAAGCTTTGACAATACAAATAGTATACATTGCAATTTTACACCAAAGCACTTAAAGCAAACCTAATGGAAACACCTTAGGTTAACTTTCGACATGATTCTGAGTAGTTTGAAAGTTGTTTCATCGCTCTGGTCATCAAGACAAAAAAGTTGCCATCTCAGTGCGTACAATGCTCTCACATTAAAGTAGTATACATTTCAATTTTACACCAAACTACAGAGTGCAAACCAGTTGGAAACATATTAAGTTTACTTCCCACTTGTTTCTGAGTTGTTTGAAAGTTGTTTCATTCCTCTGCACATCAAGACAAAAAAGATGTTTTCTCAGTGCATGCAAAGCTTTGACAATACAAATAGTATACATTGCAATTTTACACCAAACCACTTAAAGCAAACCTAATAGAAACACCTTAGGTTAACTTTCGACATGATTATCAGTAGTTTGAAAGTTGTTTCATGGCTCTGGTCATCAGGACAAAAAAGTTGCTATCTCAGGTCATACAATGCTCTTAGATTTCAGTAGTACACATTTCAATTTTACACCAAACTACAGAGTGCAAACCAGTTGGAAACATATTAAGTTTACTTCCCACTTGTTTCTGAGTTGTTTGAAAGTTGTTTCATTCCTCTGCACATCAAGACAAAAAAGATGTTTTCTCAGTGCATGCAAAGCTTTGACAATACAAATAGTATACATTGCAATTTTACACCAAAGCACTTAAAGCAAACCTAATGGAAACACCTTAGGTTAACTTTCGACATGATTGTCAGTAGTTTGAAAGTTGTTTCATCGCTCTGGTCATCAAGACAAAAAAGTTGCTATCTCAGTGCGTACAATGCTCTCACATTAAAGTAGTATACATTTCAATTTTACACCAAACTACAGAGTGCAAACCAGTTGGAAACATATTAAGTTTACTTCCCACTTGTTTCTGAGTTGTTTGAAAGTTGTTTCATTCCTCTGCACATCAAGACAAAAAAGATGTTTTCTCAGTGCATACAATGCTTTGACAAAACAAATAGTATACATTTCAATTTTACACCAAAGTAGTTAAAGCAAACCTAATGGAAACACCTTGGGTTAACTTTCCATATGATTATCAGTAGTTTGAAAGTTGTTTCATGGCTCTGGTCATCAGGACAAAAAAGTTGCTATCTCAGGTCATACAATGCTCTTAGATTTCAGTAGTACACATTTCAATTTTACACCAAACTACAGAGTGCAAACCAGTTGGAAACATATTAAGTTTACTTCCCACTTGTTTCTGAGTTGTTTGAAAGTTGTTTCATTCCTCTGCACATCAAGACAAAAAAGATGTTTTCTCAGTGCATGCAAAGCTTTGACAATACAAATAGTATACATTGCAATTTTACACCAAAGCACTTAAAGCAAACCTAATGGAAACACCTTAGGTTAACTTTCGACATGATTCTGAGTAGTTTGAAATTTGTTTCATCGCTCTGGTCATCAAGACAAAAAAGTTGCTATCTCAGTGCGTACAATGCTCTCACATTAAAGTAGTATACATTTCAATTTTACACCAAACTACAGAGTGCAAACCAGTTGGAAACATATTAAGTTTACTTCCCACTTGTTTCTGAGTTGTTTGAAAGTTGTTTCATTCCTCTGCACATCAAGACAAAAAAGATGTTTTCTCAGTGCATACAATGCTTTGACAAAACAAATAGTATACATTTCAATTTTACACCAAAGTAGTTAAAGCAAACCTAATGGAAACACCTTGGGTTAACTTTCCATATGATTATCAGTAGTTTGAAAGTTGTTTCATGGCTCTGGTCATCAGGACAAAAAAGTTGCTATCTCAGGTCATACAATGCTCTTAGATTTCAGTAGTACACATTTCAATTTTACACCAAACTACAGAGTGCAAACCAGTTGGAAACATATTAAGTTTACTTCCCACTTGTTTCTGAGTTGTTTGAAAGTTGTTTCATTCCTCTGCATATCAAGACAAAAAAGATGTTTTCTCAGTGCATGCAAAGCTTTGACAATACAAATAGTATACATTGCAATTTTACACCAAAGCACTTAAAGCAAACCTAATGGAAACACCTTAGGTTAACTTTCGACATGATTCTGAGTAGTTTGAAAGTTGTTTCATCGCTCTGGTCATCAAGACAAAAAAGTTGCTATCTCAGTGCGTACAATGCTCTCACATTAAAGTAGTATACATTTCAATTTTACACCAAACTACAGAGTGCAAACCAGTTGGAAACATATTAAGTTTACTTCCCACTTGTTTCTGAGTTGTTTGAAAGTTGTTTCATTCCTCTGCACATCAAGACAAAAAAGATGTTTTCTCAGTGCATGCAAAGCTTTGACAATACAAATAGTATACATTACAATTTTACACCAAAGCACTTAAAGCAAACCTGATGGAAACACCTTAGGTTAACTTTCGACATGATTCTGAGTAGTTTGAAAGTTGTTTCATCGCTCTGGTCATCAAGACAAAAAAGTTGCTATCTCAGTGCGTACAATGCTCTCACATTAAAGTAGTATACATTTCAATTTTACACCAAACTACAGAGTGCAAACCAGTTGGAAACATATTAAGTTTACTTCCCACTTGTTTCTGAGTTGTTTGAAAGTTGTTTCATTCCTCTGCACATCAAGACAAAAAAGATGTTTTCTCAGTGCATACAATGCTTTGACAAAACAAATAGTATACATTTCAATTTTACACCAAAGTAGTTAAAGCAAACCTAATGGAAACACCTTGGGTTAACTTTCCATATGATTATCAGTAGTTTGAAAGTTGTTTCATGGCTCTGGTCATCAGGACAAAAAAGTTGCTATCTCAGGTCATACAATGCTCTTAGATTTCAGTAGTACACATTTCAATTTTACACCAAACTACAGAGTGCAAACCAGTTGGAAACATATTAAGTTTACTTCCCACTTGTTTCTGAGTTGTTTGAAAGTTGTTTCATTCCTCTGCACATCAAGACAAAAAAGATGTTTTCTCAGTGCATGCAAAGCTTTGACAATACAAATAGTATACATTGCAATTTTACACCAAAGCACTTAAAGCAAACCTAATGGAAACACCTTAGGTTAACTTTCGACATGATTCTGAGTAGTTTGAAAGTTGTTTCATCGCTCTGGTCATCAAGACAAAAAAGTTGCTATCTCAGTGTTACAATGCTCTCACATTAAAGTAGTATACATTTCAATTTTACACCAAACTACAGAGTGCAAACCAGTTGGAAACATATTAAGTTTACTTCCCACTTGTTTCTGAGTTGTTTGAAAGTTGTTTCATTCCTCTGCACATCAAGACAAAAAAGATGTTTTCTCAGTGCATACAATGCTTTGACAAAAAAAATAGTATACATTTCAATTTTACACCAAAGTAGTTAAAGCAAACCTAATGGAAACACCTTGGGTTAACTTTCCATATGATTATCAGTAGTTTGAAAGTTGTTTCATGGCTCTGGTCATCAGGACAAAAAAGTTGCTATCTCAGGTCATACAATGCTCTTAGATTTCAGTAGTACACATTTCAATTTTACACCAAACTACAGAGTGCAAACCAGTTGGAAACATATTAAGTTTACTTCCCACTTGTTTCTGAGTTGTTTGAAAGTTGTTTCATTCCTCTGCACATCAAGAGTAAAAAGATGTTTTCTCAGTGCATGCAAAGCTTTGACAATACAAATAGCATACATTGCAATTTTACACCAAAGCACTTAAAGCAAACCTAATGGAAACACCTTAGGTTAACTTTCGACATGATTCTGAGTAGTTTGAAAGTTGTTTCATGGCTCTGGTCATCAAGACAAAAAGGTTGCTATCTCAGTGCGTACAATGCTCTCACATTAAAGTAGTATACATTTCAATTTTCCACCAAAGTGCAGAGTGCAAACCAGATGGAAACATTTTAAGTTAACTTCCCACTTGTTTCTGAGTTGTTTGAAAGTTGTTTCATTCCTCTGCACATCAAGACAAAAAAGATGTTTTCTCAGTGCATACAATGCTTTGACAATACAAATATTATACATTTCAATTTTACACCAAAGCACTTACTGCAAACCTAATGGAAACACATTAGGTTAACTTCCCACATGATTATGAGTAGCTTGAAAGTTGTTTCATGGCTCTGGTCATCAATACAAAAAAGTTGCTGCCTCAGTGCATAGAGTGCTCTGACATTAAAGTACTATACATTTCAATTTTACACCAAAGTACGTACTGCAAACCTGATGGAAACATTTTAAGTTTACTCCCCACTTGTTTCTGAGTTGTTTGAAAGTTGTTTCATTCCTCTGCACATCAAGACAAAAAAGATGTTTTCTCAGTGCATGCAAAGCTTTGACAATACAAATAGTATACATTGCAATTTTACAGCAAAGAACTTAAAGCAAACCTAATGGAAACACCTTAGGTTAACTTTCCACATGATTATCAGTAGTTTGCAAGTTGTTTCATGGCTCTGGTCATCAGGACAAAAAAGTTGCTATCTCAGGTCATACAATGCTCTTAGATTTCAGTAGTATACATTTCAATTTTACACCAAAGTGCAGACTGCAAACCAGTTGGAAACATATTAAGTTTACTTCCCACTTGTTTCTGAGTTGTTTGAAAGTTGTTTCATTCCTCTGCACATCAAGACAAAAAAGATGTTTTCTCAGTGCATGCAATGCTTTGACAATACAAATAGTAAAGATTGCAATTTTACACCAAAGCACTTACTGCAAACCTCATGGAAACACATTAGGTTAACTTCCCACATGATTATGAGTAGTTTGAAAGTTTTTTGATGGCTCTGGTCATCAAGACAAAAAAGTTGCTATCTCAGTGCATACAATGCTCTGACATTAAAGTAGTATACATTTCAATTTTACACCAAAGTACTTACTGGAAACCTGTTGGAAACATTTTCAGTTTACTTCCCACTTGTTTCTGAGTTGTTTGAAAGTTGTTTCCTTCCTCTGCACATCAAGACAAAAAAGATGTTTTCTCAGTGCATGCAATGCTTTGACAATACAAATACTATACATTGCAATTTTACACCAATGTACAGAGTGCAAACCTATTGGAAACACTTTAGGTTAACTTCCCACATGGTTATGAGTAGTTTGAAAGTTGTTTCATGGCTCTGGGCATCAAGGCAAAAAAGTTGCTATCTCAGTTGATAAAGTGCTCTGACATCAAAGTAGCATACATTTCAATTTTACACCAAAGTGCTTAAAGCAAACCTAATGGAAACACCTTAAGTTAACTTTCCACATGATTATGAATAGTTTGAAAGTTGTTTCATGGCTCTGGTTATCAAGACAAAAAAGTTGCTATCTCAGTGCGTACAATGCTCTCACATTAAAGTAGTATACATTTCAATTTTACACCAAACTACAGAGTGCAAACCAGTTGGAAACATATTAAGTTTACTTCCCACTTGTTTCTGAGTTGTTTGAAAGTTGTTTCATTCCTCTGCACATCAAGACAAAAAAGATGTTTTCTCAGTGCATACAATGCTTTGACAAAACAAATAGTATACATTTCAATTTTACGCCAAAGTAGTTAAAGCAAACCTAATGGAAACACCTTGGGTTAACTTTCCATATGATTATCAGTAGTTTGAAAGTTGTTTCATGGCTCTGGTCATCAGGACAAAAAAGTTGCTATCTCAGGTCATACAATGCTCTTAGATTTCAGTAGTACACATTTCAATTTTACACCAAACTACAGAGTGCAAACCAGTTGGAAACATATTAAGTTTACTTCCCACTTGTTTCTGAGTTGTTTGAAAGTTGTTTCATTCCTCTGCACATCAAGACGAAAAAGATGTTTTCTCAGTGCATGCAAAGCTTTGACAATACAAATAGCATACATTGCAATTTTACACCAAAGCACTTAAAGCAAACCTAATGGAAACACCTTAGGTTAACTTTCGACATGATTCTGAGTAGTTTGAAAGTTGTTTCATGGCTCTGGTCATCAAGACAAAAAGGTTGCTATCTCAGTGCGTACAATGCTCTCACATTAAAGTAGTATACATTTCAATTTTCCACCAAAGTGCAGAGTGCAAACCAGATGGAAACATTTTAAGTTAACTTCCCACTTGTTTCTGAGTTGTTTGAAAGTTGTTTCATTCCTCTGCACATCAAGACAATAAAGATGTTTTCTCAGTGCATACAATGCTTTGACAATACAAATATTATACATTTCAATTTTACACCAAAGCACTTACTGCAAACCTAATCGAAACACATTAGGTTAACTTCCCACATGATTATGAGTAGCTTCAAAGTTGTTTCATGGCTCTGGTCATCAATACAAAAAAGTTGCTGCCTCAGTGCATAGAGTGCTCTGACATTAAAGTACTATACATTTCAATTTTACACCAAAGTACGTACTGCAAACCTGATGGAAACATTTTAAGTTTACTTCCCACTTGTTTCTGAGTTGTTTGAAAGTTGTTTCATTCCTCTGCACATCAAGACAAAAAAGATGTTTTCTCAGTGCATGCAAAGCTTTGACAATACAAATAGTATACATTGCAATTTTACAGCAAAGAACTTAAAGCAAACCTAATGGAAACACCTTAGGTTAACGTTCCACATGATTATCAGTAGTTTGCAAGTTGTTTCATGGCTCTGGTAATCAGGACAAAAAAGTTGCTATCTCAGGTCATACACTGCTCTTAGATTTCAGTAGTATACATTTCAATTTTACACCAAAGTGCAGACTGCAAACCAGTTGGAAACATATTAAGTTTACTTCCCACTTGTTTCTGAGTTGTTTGAAAGTTGTTTTATTCCTCTGCACATCAAGACAAAAAAGATGTTTTCTCAGTGCATGCAATGCTTTGACAATACAAATAGCATACATTGCAATTTTACACCAAAGCACTTACTGCAAACCTAATGGAAACACATTAGGTTAACTTCCCACATGATTATGAGTAGTTTGAAAGTTTTTTGATGGCTCTGGTCATCAAGACAAAGAAGTTGCTATCTCAGTGCATACAATGCTCTGACATTAAAGTAGTTTACATTTCAATTTTACACCAAAGTACTTACTGAAACCTGTTGGAAACATTTTCAGTTTACTGCCCACTTGTTTCTGAGTGTTTGAAAGTTGTTTCCTTCCTCTGCACATCAAGACAAAAAAGATGTTTCTCAGTGCATGCAATGCTTTGACAATACAAATAGTATACATTTCAATTTTACACCAAAGTACAGAGTGCAAACCTAATGGAAACACTTTAGGTTAACTTCCCACATGGTTATGAGTAGTTTGAAAGTTGTTTCATGGCTCTGGTCATTAAGGCAAAAAAGTTGCTATCTCAGTTGATAAAGTGCTCTGACATCAAAGTAGCATACATTTCAATTTTACACTAAAGTGCTTAAAGCAAACCTAATGGAAACACCTTAAGTTAACTTTCCACATGATTATGAATAGTTTGAAAGTTGTTTCATGGCTCTGGTTATCAAGACAAAAAAGTTGCTATCTCAGTGAATACAATGCTCTGACATTAAAGTAGTATACATTTCAATTTTCCACCAAAGTGCAGAGTGCAGAACAGATGGAAAAATTTTAAGTTTAATTCCCACTTGTTTCTGAGTTGTTTGAAAGTTGTTTCATTCCTCTGCACATCAAGACAAGAAGGATGTTTTGTCAGTGCATGCAATGCTTTGACAATACAAATAGTATGCATTGCAATTTTACACCAAAGTACATAAAGTAAACCTAATGGAAACACCTTAGGTAAACTTTCCACATGATTATGAGTAGCTTGAAAGTAGTTTTATGGCTCTGGTCATCAATACAAAAAAGTTGCTGCCTCAGTGCATAGAATGCTCTGACATTAAAGTACTATACATTTCAATTTTACACCAAAGTACGTACTGCAAACCTGATGGAAACATTTTAAGTTTACTTCCCACTTGTTTCTGAGTTGTTTGAAAGTTGTTTCATTCCTCTGCACATCAAGACAAAAAAGATGTTTTCTCAGTGCATACAATGCTTTGACAAAACAAACAGTATACATTTCAATTTTACACCAAAGTAGTTAAAGCAAACCTAATGGAAACACCTTGGGTTAACTTTCCATATGATTATCAGTAGTTTGAAAGTTGTTTCATGGCTCTGGTCATCAGGACAAAAAAGTTGCTATCTCAGGTCATACAATGCTCTTAGATTTCAGTAGTACACATTTCAATTTTACACCAAACTACAGAGTGCAAACCCGTTGGAAACATATTAAGTTTACTTCCCACTTGTTTCTGAGTTGTTTGAAAGTTGTTTCATTCCTCTGCACATCAAGACAAAAAAGATGTTTTCTCAGTGCATACAATGCTTTGACAAAACAAATAGTATACATTTCAATTTTACACCAAAGTAGTTAAAGCAAACCTAATGGAAACACCTTGGGTTAACTTTCCATATGATTATCAGTAGTTTGAAAGTTGTTTCATGGCTCTGGTCATCAGGACAAAAAAGTTGCTATCTCAGGTCATACAATGCTCTTAGATTTCAGTGGTACACATTTCAATTTTACACCAAACTACAGAGTGCAAACCAGTTGGAAACATATTAAGTTTACTTCCCACTTGTTTCTGAGTTGTTTGAAAGTTGTTTCATTCCTCTGCACATCAAGACAAAAAAGATGTTTTCTCAGTGCATGCAAAGCTTTGACAATACAAATAGTATACATTGCAATTTTACACCAAAGCACTTAAAGCAAACCTAATGGAAACACCTTGGGTTAACTTTCGACATGATTCTGAGTAGTTTGAAAGTTGTTTTATCGCTCTGGTCATCAAGACAAAAAAGTTGCTATCTCAGTGCGTACAATGCTCTCACATTAAAGTAGTATACATTTCAATTTTACACCAAACTACAGAGTGCAAACCAGTTGGAAACATATTAAGTTTACTTCCCACTTGTTTCTGAGTTGTTTGAAAGTTGTTTCATTCCTCTGCACATCAAGACAAAAAAGATGTTTTCTCAGTGCATGCAAAGCTTTGACAATACAAATAGTATACATTGCAATTTTACACCAAAGCACTTAAAGCAAACCTAATGGAAACACCTTAGGTTAACTTTCGACATGATTCTGAGTAGTTTGAAAGTTGTTTCATCGCTCTGGTCATCAAGACAAAAAAGTTGCTATCTCAGTGCGTACAATGCTCTCACATTAAAGTAGTATACATTTCAATTTACACCAAACTACAGAGTGCAAACCAGTTGGAAACATATTAAGTTTACTTCCCACTTGTTCTGAGTTGTTTGAAAGTTGTTTCATTCCTCTGCACATCAAGACAAAAAAGATGTTTTCTCAGTGCATGCAAAGCTTTGACAATACAAATAGTATACATTGCAATTTTACACCAAAGCACTTAAAGCAAACCTAATGGAAACACCTTAGGTTAACTTTCGACATGATTCTGAGTAGTTTGAAAGTTGTTTCATCGCTCTGGTCATCAGACAAAAAAGTTGCTATCTCAGTGCGTACAATGCTCTCACATTAAAGTAGTATACATTTCAATTTTACACCAAACTACAGAGTGCAAACCAGTTGGAACATATTAGTTTACTTCCCCACTTGTTTCTGAGTTGTTTGAAGTTGTTTCATTCCTCTGCACATCAAGACAAAAAAGATGTTTTCTCAGTGCATGCAAAGCTTTGACAATACAAATAGTATACATTGCAATTTACACCAAAGCACTTAAAGCAAACCTAATGGAAACACCTTAGGTTAACTTTCGACATGATTGTCAGTAGTTTGAAAGTTGTTTCATCGCTCTGGTCATCAAGACAAAAAAGTTGCTATCTCAGTGCGTACAATGCTCTCACATTAAAGTAGTATACATTTCAATTTTACACCAAACTACAGAGTGCAAACCAGTTGGAAACATATTAAGTTTACTTCCACTTGTTTCTGAGTTGTTTGAAAGTTGTTTCATTCCTCTGCACATCAAGACAAAAAAGATGTTTTCTCAGTGCATACAATGCTTTGACAAAACAAATAGTATACATTTCAATTTTACACCAAAGTAGTTAAAGCAAACCTAATGAAACACCTTGGGTAACTTTCCATATGATTATCAGTAGTTTGAAAGTTGTTTCATGGCTCTGGTCATCAGGACAAAAAAGTTGCTATCTCAGGTCATACAATGCTCATGCTCTTAGATTTCAGTAGTACACATTTCAATTTTACACCAAACTACAGAGTGCAAACCAGTTGGAAACATATTAAGTTTACTTCCCACTTGTTTCTGAGTTGTTTGAAAGTTGTTTCATTCCTCTGCACATCAAGACAAAAAAGATGTTTTCTCAGTGCATGCAAAGCTTTGACAATACAAATAGTATACATTGCAATTTTACACCAAAGCACTTAAAGCAAACCTAATGGAAACACCTTGGGTTAACTTTCGACATGATTCTGAGTAGTTTGAAAGTTGTTTTATCGCTCTGGTCATCAAGACAAAAAAGTTGCTATCTCAGTGCGTACAATGCTCTCACATTAAAGTAGTATACATTTCAATTTTACAGCAAACTACAGAGTGCAAACCAGTTGGAAACACATTAAGTTTACTTCCCACTTGTTTCTGAGTTGTTTGAAAGTTGTTTCATTCCTCTGCACATCAAGACAAAAAAGATGTTTTCTCAGTGCATGCAAAGCTTTGACAATACAAATAGTATACATTGCAATTTTACACCAAAGCACTTAAAGCAAACCTAATGGAAACACCTTAGGTTAACTTTCGACATGATTCTGAGTAGTTTGAAAGTTGTTTCATCGCTCTGGTCATCAAGACAAAAAAGTTGCTATCTCAGTGCGTACAATGCTCTCACATTAAAGTAGTATACATTTCAATTTTACACCAAACTACAGAGTGCAAACCAGTTGGAAACACATTAAGTTTACTTCCCACTTGTTTCTGAGTTGTTTGAAAGTTGTTTCATTCCTCTGCACATCAAGACAAAAAAGATGTTTTCTCAGTGCATGCAAAGCTTTGACAATACAAATAGTATACATTGCAATTTTACACCAAAGCACTTAAAGCAAACCTAATGGAAACACCTTAGGTTAACTTTCGACATGATTCTGAGTAGTTTGAAAGTTGTTTCATCGCTCTGGTCATCAAGACAAAAAAGTTGCTATCTCAGTGCGTACAATGCTCTCACATTAAAGTAGTATACATTTCAATTTTACACCAAACTACAGAGTGCAAACCAGTTGGAAACATATTAAGTTTACTTCCCACTTGTTTCTGAGTTGTTTGAAAGTTGTTTCATTCCTCTGCACATCAAGACAAAAAAGATGTTTTCTCAGTGCATGCAAAGCTTTGACAATACAAATAGTATACATTGCAATTTTACACCAAAGCACTTAAAGCAAACCTAATGGAAACACCTTAGGTTAACTTTCGACATGATTCTGAGTAGTTTGAAAGTTGTTTCATCGCTCTGGTCATCAAGACAAAAAAGTTGCTATCTCAGTGCGTACAATGCTCTCACATTAAAGTAGTATACATTTCAATTTTACACCAAACTACAGAGTGCAAACCAGTTGGAAACATATTAAGTTTACTTCCCACTTGTTTCTGAGTTGTTTGAAAGTTGTTTCATTCCTCTGCACATCAAGACAAAAAAGGTGTTTTCTCAGTGCATGCAAAGCTTTGACAATACAAATAGTATACATTGCAATTTTACACCAAAGCACTTAAAGCAAACCTAATGGAAACACCTTAGGTTAACTTTCGACATGATTCTGAGTAGTTTGAAAGTTGTTTCATCGCTCTGGTCATGAAGACAAAAAAGTTGCCATCTCAGTGCGTACAATGCTCTCACATTAAAGTAGTATACATTTCAATTTTACACCAAACTACAGAGTGCAAACCAGTTGGAAACATATTAAGTTTACTTCCCACTTGTTTCTGAGTTGTTTGAAAGTTGTTCCATTCCTCTGCACATCAAGACAAAAAAGATGTTTTCTCAGTGCATGCAAAGCTTTGACAATACAAATAGTATACATTGCAATTTTACACCAAACCACTTAAAGCAAACCTAATAGAAACACCTTAGGTTAACTTTCGACATGATTATCAGTAGTTTGAAAGTTGTTTCATGGCTCTGGTCATCAGGACAAAAAAGTTGCTATCTCAGGTCATACAATGCTCTTAGATTTCAGTAGTACACATTTCAATTTTACACCAAACTACAGAGTGCAAACCAGTTGGAAACATATTAAGTTTACTTCCCACTTGTTTCTGAGTTGTTTGAAAGTTGTTTCATTCCTCTGCACATCAAGACAAAAAAGATGTTTTCTCAGTGCATGCAAAGCTTTGACAATACAAATAGTATACATTGCAATTTTACACCAAAGCACTTAAAGGAAACCTAATGGAAACACCTTAGGTTAACTTTCGACATGATTGTGAGTAGTTTGAAAGTTGTTTCATCGCTCTGGTCATCAAGACAAAAAAGTTGCTATCTCAGTGCGTACAATGCTCTCACATTAAAGTAGTATACATTTCAATTTTACACCAAACTACAGAGTGCAAACCAGTTGGAAACATATTAAGTTTACTTCCCACTTGTTTCTGAGTTGTTTGAAAGTTGTTTCATTCCTCTGCACATCAAGACAAAAAAGATGTTTTCTCAGTGCATACAATGCTTTGACAAAACAAATAGTATACATTTCAATTTTACACCAAAGTAGTTAAAGCAAACCTAATGGAAACACCTTGGGTTAACTTTCCATATGATTATCAGTAGTTTGAAAGTTGTTTCATGGCTCTGGTCATCAGGACAAAAAAGTTGCTATCTCAGGTCATACAATGCTCTTAGATTTCAGTAGTACACATTTCAATTTTACACCAAACTACAGAGTGCAAACCAGTTGGAAACATATTAAGTTTACTTCCCACTTGTTTCTGAGTTGTTTGAAAGTTGTTTCATTCCTCTGCACATCAAGACAAAAAAGATGTTTTCTCAGTGCATGCAAAGCTTTGACAATACAAATAGTATGCATTGCAATTTTACACCAAAGCACTTAAAGCAAACCTAATGGAAACACCTTAGGTTAACTTTCGACATGATTCTGAGTAGTTTGAAAGTTGTTTCATCGCTCTGGTCATCAAGACAAAAAAGTTGCTATCTCAGTGCGTACAATGCTCTCACATTAAAGTAGTATACATTTCAATTTTACACCAAACTACAGAGTGCAAACCAGTTGGAAACATATTAAGTTTACTTCCCACTTGTTTCTGAGTTGTTTGAAAGTTGTTTCATTCCTCTGCACATCAAGACAAAAAAGATGTTTTCTCAGTGCATACAATGCTTTGACAAAACAAATAGTATACATTTCAATTTTACACCAAAGTAGTTAAAGCAAACCTAATGGAAACACCTTGGGTTAACTTTCCATATGATTATCAGTAGTTTGAAAGTTGTTTCATGGCTCTGGTCATCAGGACAAAAAAGTTGCTATCTCAGGTCATACAATGCTCTTAGATTTCAGTAGTACACATTTCAATTTTACACCAAACTACAGAGTGGAAACCAGTTGGAAACATATTAAGTTTACTTCCCACTTGTTTCTGAGTTGTTTGAAAGTTGTTTCATTCCTCTGCACATCAAGACAAAAAAGATGGTTTCTCAGTGCATGCAAAGCTTTGACAATACAAATAGTATACATTGCAATTTTACACCAAAGCACTTAAAGCAAACCTAATGGAAACACCTTGGGTTAACTTTCGACATGATTCTGAGTAGTTTGAAAGTTGTTTTATCGCTCTGGTCATCAAGACAAAAAAGTTGCTATCTCAGTGCGTACAATGCTCTCACATTAAAGTAGTATACATTTCAATTTTACACCAAACTACAGAGTGCAAACCAGTTGGAAACATATTAAGTTTACTTCCCACTTGTTTCTGAGTTGTTTGAAAGTTGTTTCATTCCTCTGCACATCAAGACAAAAAAGATGTTTTCTCAGTGCATGCAAAGCTTTGACAATACAAATAGTATACATTGCAATTTTACACCAAAGCACTTAAAGCAAACCTAATGGAAACACCTTAGGTTAACTTTCGACATGATTCTGAGTAGTTTGAAAGTTGTTTCATCGCTCTGGTCATCAAGACAAAAAAGTTGCTATCTCAGTGCGTACAATGCTCTCACATTAAAGTAGTATACATTTCAATTTTACACCAAACTACAGAGTGCAAACCAGTTGGAAACATATTAAGTTTACTTCCCACTTGTTTCTGAGTTGTTTGAAAGTTGTTTCATTCCTCTGCACATCAAGACAAAAAAGATGTTTTCTCAGTGCATGCAAAGCTTTGACAATACAAATAGTATACATTGCAATTTTACACCAAAGCACTTAAAGCAAACCTAATGGAAACACCTTAGGTTAACTTTCGACATGATTCTGAGTAGTTTGAAAGTTGTTTCATCGCTCTGGTCATCAAGACAAAAAAGTTGCTATCTCAGTGCGTACAATGCTCTCACATTAAAGTAGTATACATTTCAATTTTACACCAAACTACAGAGTGCAAACCAGTTGGAAACATATTAAGTTTACTTCCCACTTGTTTCTGAGTTGTTTGAAAGTTGTTTCATTCCTCTGCACATCAAGACAAAAAAGATGTTTTCTCAGTGCATGCAAAGCTTTGACAATACAAATAGTATACATTGCAATTTTACACCAAAGCACTTAAAGCAAACCTAATGGAAACACCTTAGGTTAACTTTCGACATGATTCTGAGTAGTTTGAAAGTTGTTTCATCGCTCTGGTCATCAAGACAAAAAAGTTGCCATCTCAGTGCGTACAATGCTCTCACATTAAAGTAGTATACATTTCAATTTTACACCAAACTACAGAGTGCAAACCAGTTGGAAACATATTAAGTTTACTTCCCACTTGTTTCTGAGTTGTTTGAAAGTTGTTTCATTCCTCTGCACATCAAGACAAAAAAGATGTTTTCTCAGTGCATGCAAAGCTTTGACAATACAAATAGTATACATTGCAATTTTACACCAAACCACTTAAAGCAAACCTAATAGAAACACCTTAGGTTAACTTTCGACATGATTATCAGTAGTTTGAAAGTTGTTTCATGGCTCTGGTCATCAGGACAAAAAAGTTGCTATCTCAGGTCATACAATGCTCTTAGATTTCAGTAGTACACATTTCAATTTTACACCAAACTACAGAGTGCAAACCAGTTGGAAACATATTAAGTTTACTTCCCACTTGTTTCTGAGTTGTTTGAAAGTTGTTTCATTCCTCTGCACATCAAGACAAAAAAGATGTTTTCTCAGTGCATGCAAAGCTTTGACAATACAAATAGTATACATTGCAATTTTACACCAAAGCACTTAAAGGAAACCTAATGGAAACACCTTAGGTTAACTTTCGACATGATTGTGAGTAGTTTGAAAGTTGATTCATCGCTCTGGTCATCAAGACAAAAAAGTTGCTATCTCAGTGCGTACAATGCTCTCACATTAAAGTAGTATACATTTCAATTTTACACCAAACTACAGAGTGCAAACCAGTTGGAAACATATTAAGTTTACTTCCCACTTGTTTCTGAGTTGTTTGAAAGTTGTTTCATTCCTCTGCACATCAAGACAAAAAAGATGTTTTCTCAGTGCATACAATGCTTTGACAAAACAAATAGTATACATTTCAATTTTACACCAAAGTAGTTAAAGCAAACCTAATGGAAACACCTTGGGTTAACTTTCCATATGATTATCAGTAGTTTGAAAGTTGTTTCATGGCTCTGGTCATCAGGACAAAAAAGTTGCTATCTCAGGTCATACAATGCTCTTAGATTTCAGTAGTACACATTTCAATTTTACACCATACTACAGAGTGCAAACCAGTTGGAAACATATTAAGTTTACTTCCCACTTGTTTCTGAGTTGTTTGAAAGTTGTTTCATTCCTCTGCACATCAAGACAAAAAAGATGTTTTCTCAGTGCATGCAAAGCTTTGACAATACAAATAGTATACATTGCAATTTTACACCAAAGCACTTAAAGCAAACCTAATGGAAACACCTTAGGTTAACTTTCGACATGATTCTGAGTAGTTTGAAAGTTGTTTCATCGCTCTGGTCATCAAGACAAAAAAGTTGCTATCTCAGTGCGTACAATGCTCTCACATTAAAGTAGTATACATTTCAATTTTACACCAAACTACAGAGTGCAAACCAGTTGGAGACATATTAAGTTTACTTCCCACTTGTTTCTGAGTTGTTTGAAAGTTGTTTCATTCCTCTGCACATCAAGACAAAAAAGATGTTTTCTCAGTGCATACAATGCTTTGACAAAACAAATAGTATACATTTCAATTTTACACCAAAGTAGTTAAAGCAAACCTAATGGAAACACCTTGGGTTAACTTTCCATATGATTATCAGTAGTTTGAAAGTTGTTTCATGGCTCTGGTCATCAGGACAAAAAAGTTGCTATCTCAGGTCATACAATGCTCTTAGATTTCAGTAGTACACATTTCAATTTTACACCAAACTACAGAGTGCAAACCAGTTGGAAACATATTAAGTTTACTTCCCACTTGTTTCTGAGTTGTTTGAAAGTTGTTTCATTCCTCTGCATATCAAGACAAAAAAGATGTTTTCTCAGTGCATGCAAAGCTTTGACAATACAAATAGTATACATTGCAATTTTACACCAAAGCACTTAAAGCAAACCTAATGGAAACACCTTAGGTTAACTTTCGACATGATTCTGAGTAGTTTGAAAGTTGTTTCATCGCTCTGGTCATCAAGACAAAAAAGTTGCTATCTCAGTGCGTACAATGCTCTCACATTAAAGTAGTATACATTTCAATTTTACACCAAACTACAGAGTGCAAACCAGTTGGAAACATATTAAGTTTACTTCCCACTTGTTTCTGAGTTGTTTGAAAGTTGTTTCATTCCTCTGCACATCAAGACAAAAAAGATGTTTTCTCAGTGCATGCAAAGCTTTGACAATACAAATAGTATACATTGCAATTTTACACCAAAGCACTTAAAGCAAACCTAATGGAAACACCTTAGGTTAACTTTCGACATGATTCTGAGTAGTTTGAAAGTTGTTTCATCGCTCTGGTCATCAAGACAAAAAAGTTGCTATCTCAGTGCGTACAATGCTCTCACATTAAAGTAGTATACATTTCATTTTTACACCAAACTACAGAGTGCAAACCAGTTGGAAACATATTAAGTTTACTTCCCACTTGTTTCTGAGTTGTTTGAAAGTTGTTTCATTCCTCTGCACATCAAGAGTAAAAAGATGTTTTCTCAGTGCATGCAAAGCTTTGACAATACAAATAGCATACATTGCAATTTTACACCAAAGCACTTAAAGCAAACCTAATGGAAACACCTTAGGTTAACTTTCGACATGATTCTGAGTAGTTTGAAAGTTGTTTCATGGCTCTGGTCATCAAGACAAAAAGGTTGCTATCTCAGTGGGTACAATGCTCTCACATTAAAGTAGTATACATTTCAATTTTCCACCAAAGTGCAGAGTGCAAACCAGATGGAAACATTTTAAGTTAACTTCCCACTTGTTTCTGAGTTGTTTGAAAGTTGTTTCATTCCTCTGCACATCAAGACAAAAAAGATGTTTTCTCAGTGCATACAATGCTTTGACAATACAAATATTATACATTTCAATTTTACACCAAAGCACTTACTGCAAACCTAATGGAAACACATTAGGTTAACTTCCCACATGATTATGAGTAGCTTGAAAGTTGTTTCATGGCTCTGGTCATCAATACAAAAAAGTTGCTGCCTCAGTGCATAGAGTGCTCTGACATTAAAGTACTATACATTTCAATTTTACACCAAAGTACGTACTGCAAACCTGATGGAAACATTTTAAGTTTACTTCCCACTTGTTTCTGAGTTGTTTGAAAGTTGTTTCATTCCTCTGCACATCAAGACAAAAAAGATGTTTTCTCAGTGCATGCAAAGCTTTGACAATACAAATAGTATACATTGCAATTTTACAGCAAAGAACTTAAAGCAAACCTAATGGAAACACCTTAGGTTAACTTTCCACATGATTATCAGTAGTTTGCAAGTTGTTTCATGGCTCTGGTAATCAGGACAAAAAAGTTGCTATCTCAGGTCATACAATGCTCTTAGATTTCAGTAGTATACATTTCAATTTTACACCAAAGTGCAGACTGCAAACCAGTTGGAAACATATTAAGTTTACTTCCCACTTGTTTCTGAGTTGTTTGAAAGTTGTTTCATTCCTCTGCACATCAAGACAAAAAAGATGTTTTCTCAGTGCATGCAATGCTTTGACAATACAAATAGTATACATTGCAATTTTACACCAAAGCACTTACTGCAAACCTCATGGAAACACATTAGGTTAACTTCCCACATGATTATGAGTAGTTTGAAAGTTTTTTGATGGCTCTGGTCATCAAGACAAAAAAGTTGCTATCTCAGTGCATACAATGCTCTGACATTAAAGTAGTATACATTTCAATTTTACACCAAAGTACTTACTGGAAACCTGTTGGAAACATTTTCAGTTTACTTCCCACTTGTTTCTGAGTTGTTTGAAAGTTGTTTCCTTCCTCTGCACATCAAGACAAAAAAGATGTTTTCTCAGTGCATGCAATGCTTTGACAATACAAATAGTATACATTTCAATTTTAAACCAAAGTACAGAGTGCAAACCTATTGGAAACACTTTAGGTTAACTTCCCACATGGTTATGAGTAGTTTGAAAGTTGTTTCATGGCTCTGGGCATCAAGGCAAAAAAGTTGCTATCTCAGTTGATAAAGTGCTCTGACATCAAAGTAGCATACATTTCAATTTTACACCAAAGTGCTTAAAGCAAACCTAATGGAAACACCTTAAGTTAACTTTCCACATGATTATGAATAGTTTGAAAGTTGTTTCATGGCTCTGGTTATCAAGACAAAAAAGTTGCTATCTCAGTGAATACAATGCTCTGACATTAAAGTAGTATACATTTCAATTTTCCACCAAAGTGCAGAGTGCAGAACAGATGGAAACATTTTAAGTTTAATTCCCACTTGTTTCTGAGTTGTTTGAAAGTTGTTTCATTCCTCTGCACATCAAGACAAAAAGGATGTTTTCTCAGTGCATGCAATGCTTTGACAATACAAATAGTATACATTGCAATTTTACACCAAACTACTTAAAGTAAACCTAATGGAAACATCTCAAGTTAACTTTCCACATGATTATGAGTAGTTTGAAAGTTCTTTCATGGCTCTGGTCATCAAGACAAAAAAGTTGCTATCTCAGTGCATACAGTGCTCTGACATTAAAGTAGTATACATTCCAATTTTACACCAAAGTGCTTACTGCAAACTAGTTGCAAACATATTAAGTTTACTTCCCACTTATTTCTGAGTTGTTTGAAAGTTGTTTCATTCCTCTGCACATCAAGACAAAAAAGATGTTTTCTCAGTACATGCAATGCTTTGACAATACAAATAGTATACATTTCAATTTTACACCAAAGTATAGAGTGCAAACTTAATGGAAACACCTTGGGTTAACTTTCCATATGATTATCAGTAGTTTGAAAGTTGTTTCATGGCTCTGGTCATCAGGACAAAAAAGTTGCTATCTCAGGTCATACAATGCTCTTAGATTTCAGTAGTACAGATTTCAATTTTACACCAAACTACAGAGTGCAAACCAGTTGGAAACATATTAAGTTTACTTCCCACTTGTTTCTGAGTTGTTTGAAAGTTGTTTCATTCCTCTACACATCAAGACAAAAAAGATGTTTTCTCAGTGCATGCAAAGCTTTGACAATACAAATAGTATACATTGCAATTTTACACCAAAGCACTTAAAGCAAACCTAATGGAAACACCTTAGGTTAACTTTCGACATGATTCTGAGTAGTTTGAAAGTTGTTTCATCGCTCTGGTCATCAAGACAAAAAAGTTGCTATCTCAGTGCGTACAATGCTCTCACATTAAAGTAGTATACATTTCAATTTTACACCAAACTACAGAGTGCAAACCAGTTGGAAACATATTAAGTTTACTTCCCACTTGTTTCTGAGTTGTTTGAAAGTTGTTTCATTCCTCTGCACATCAAGACAAAAAAGATGTTTTCTCAGTGCATACAATGCTTTGACAAAACAAATAGTATACATTTCAATTTTACACCAAAGTAGTTAAAGCAAACCTAATGGAAACACCTTGGGTTAACTTTCCATATGATTATCAGTAGTTTGAAAGTTGTTTCATGGCTCTGGTCATCAGGACAAAAAAGTTGCTATCTCAGGTCATACAATGCTCTTAGATTTCAGTAGTACACATTTCAATTTTACACCAAACTACAGAGTGCAAACCAGTTGGAAACATATTAAGTTTACTTCCCAGTTGTTTCTGAGTTGTTTGAAAGTTGTTTCATGGCTCTGGTCATCAAGACAAAAAAGTTGCTATCTCAGTGCGTACAATGCTCTCACATTAAAGTAGTATACATTTCAATTTTCCACCAAAGTGCAGAGTGCAAACCAGATGGAAACATTTTAAGTTAACTTCCCACTTGTTTCTGAGTTGTTTGAAAGTTGTTTCATTCCTCTGCACATCAAGACAAAAAAGATGTTTTCTGAGTGCATACAATGCTTTGACAATACAAATATTATACATTTCAATTTTACACCGAAGCACTTACTGCAAACCTAATGGAAACACATTAGGTTAACTTCCCACATGATTATGAGTAGCTTGAAAGTTGTTTCATGGCTCTGGTCATCAATACAAAAAAGTTGCTGCCTCAGTGCATAGAGTGCTCTGACACTAAAGTACTATACATTTCAATTTTACACCAAAGTACGTACTGCAAACCTGATGGAAACATTTTAAGTTTACTTCCCACTTGTTTCTGAGTTGTTTGAAAGTTGTTTCATTCCTCTGCACATCAAGACAAAAAAGATGTTTTCTCAGTGCATGCAAAGCTTTGACAATACAAATAGTATACATTGCAATTTTACCACCAAAGCACTTAAAGCAAACCTAATGGAAACACCTTAGGTTAACTTTCGACATGATTGTGAGTAGTTTGAAAGTTGTTTCATGGCTCTGGTCATCAAGACAAAAAAGTTGCTATCTCAGTGCGTACAATGCTCTCACATTAAAGTAGTATACATTTCAATTTTACACCAAACTACAGAGTGCAAACCAGTTGGAAACATATTAAGTTTACTTCCCACTTGTTTCTGAGTTGTTTGAAAGTTGTTTCATTCCTCTGCACATCAAGACAAAAAAGGTGTTTTCTCAGTGCATACAATGCTTTGACAAAACAAATAGTATACATTTCAATTTTACGCCAAAGTAGTTAAAGCAAACCTAATGGAAACACCTTGGGTTAACTTTCCATATGATTATCAGTAGTTTGAAAGTTGTTTCATGGCTCTGGTCATCAGGACAAAAAAGTTGCTATCTCAGGTCATACAATGCTCTTAGATTTCAGTAGTACACATTTCAATTTTACACCAAACTACAGAGTGCAAACCAGTTGGAAACATATTAAGTTTACTTCCCACTTGTTTCTGAGTTGTTTGAAAGTTGTTTCATTCCTCTGCACATCAAGACGAAAAAGATGTTTTCTCAGTGCATGCAAAGCTTTGACAATACAAATAGCATACATTGCAATTTTACACCAAAACACTTAAAGCAAACCTAATGGAAACACCTTAGGTTAACTTTCGACATGATTCTGAGTAGTTTGAAAGTTGTTTCATGGCTCTGGTCATCAAGACAAAAAGGTTGCTATCTCAGTGCGTACAATGCTCTCACATTAAAGTAGTATACATTTCAATTTTCCACCAAAGTGCAGAGTGCAAACCAGATGGAAACATTTTAAGTTAACTTCCCACTTGTTTCTGAGTTGTTTGAAAGTTGTTTCATTCCTCTGCACATCAAGACAATAAAGATGTTTTCTCAGTGCATACAATGCTTTGACAATACAAATATTATACATTTCAATTTTACACCAAAGCACTTACTGCAAACCTAATGGAAACACATTAGGTTAACTTCCCACATGATTATGAGTAGCTTCAAAGTTGTTTCATGGCTCTGGTCATCAATACAAAAAAGTTGCTGCCTCAGTGCGTAGAGTGCTCTGACATTAAAGTACTATACATTTCAATTTTACACCAAAGTACGTACTGCAAACCTGATGGAAACATTTTAAGTTTACTTCCCACTTGTTTCTGAGTTGTTTGAAAGTTGTTTCATTCCTCTGCACATCAAGACAAAAAAGATGTTTTCTCAGTGCATGCAAAGCTTTGACAATACAAATAGTATACATTGCAATTTTACAGCAAAGAACTTAAAGCAAACCTAATGGAAACACCTTAGGTTAACGTTCCACATGATTATCAGTAGTTTGCAAGTTGTTTCATGGCTCTGGTAATCAGGACAAAAAAGTTGCTATCTCAGGTCATACACTGCTCTTAGATTTCAGTAGTATACATTTCAATTTTACACCAAAGTACGTACTGCAAACCTGATGGAAACATTTTAAGTTTACTTCCCACTTGTTTCTGAGTTGTTTGAAAGTTGTTTCATTCCTCTGCACATCAAGACAAAAAAGATGTTTTCTCAGTGCATGCAAAGCTTTGACAATACAAATAGCATACATTGCAATTTTACACCAAAGCACTTAAAGCAAACCTAATGGAAACACCTTAGGTTAACTTTCGACATGATTCTGAGTAGTTTGAAAGTTGTTTCATGGCTCTGGTCATCAAGACAAAAAAGTTGCTATCTCAGTGCGTACAATGCTCTCACATTAAAGTAGTATACATTTCAATTTTCCACCAAAGTGCAGAGTGCAAACCAGATGGAAACATTTTAAGTTAACTTCCCACTTGTTTCTGAGTTGTTTGAAAGTTGTTTCATTCCTCTGCACATCAAGACAAAAAAGATGTTTTCTGAGTGCATACAATGCTTTGACAATACAAATATTATACATTTCAATTTTACACCGAAGCACTTACTGCAAACCTAATGGAAACACATTAGGTTAACTTCCCACATGATTATGAGTAGCTTGAAAGTTGTTTCATGGCTCTGGTCATCAATACAAAAAAGTTGCTGCCTCAGTGCATAGAGTGCTCTGACACTAAAGTACTATACATTTCAATTTTACACCAAAGTACGTACTGAAAACCTGATGGAAACATTTTAAGTTTACTTCCCACTTGTTTCTGAGTTGTTTGAAAGTTGTTTCATTCCTCTGCACATCAAGACAAAAAAGATGTTTTCTCAGTGCATGCAAAGCTTTGACAATACAAATAGTATACATTGCAATTTTACCACCAAAGCACTTAAAGCAAACCTAATGGAAACACCTTAGGTTAACTTTCGACATGATTCTGAGTAGTTTGAAAGTTGTTTCATGGCTCTGGTCATCAAGACAAAAAAGTTGCTATCTCAGTGCGTACAATGCTCTCACATTAAAGTAGTATACATTTCAATTTTACACCAAACTACAGAGTGCAAACCAGTTGGAAACATATTAAGTTTACTTCCCACTTGTTTCTGAGTTGTTTGAAAGTTGTTTCATTCCTCTGCACATCAAGACAAAAAAGGTGTTTTCTCAGTGCATACAATGCTTTGACAAAACAAATAGTATACATTTCAATTTTACGCCAAAGTAGTTAAAGCAAACCTAATGGAAACACCTTGGGTTAACTTTCCATATGATTATCAGTAGTTTGAAAGTTGTTTCATGGCTCTGGTCATCAGGACAAAAAAGTTGCTATCTCAGGTCATACAATGCTCTTAGATTTCAGTAGTACACATTTCAATTTTACACCAAACTACAGAGTGCAAACCAGTTGGAAACATATTAAGTTTACTTCCCACTTGTTTCTGAGTTGTTTGAAAGTTGTTTCATTCCTCTGCACATCAAGACGAAAAAGATGTTTTCTCAGTGCATGCAAAGCTTTGACAATACAAATAGCATACATTGCAATTTTACACCAAAGCACTTAAAGCAAACCTAATGGAAACACCTTAGGTTAACTTTCGACATGATTCTGAGTAGTTTGAAAGTTGTTTCATGGCTCTGGTCATCAAGACAAAAAGGTTGCTATCTCAGTGCGTACAATGCTCTCACATTAAAGTAGTATACATTTCAATTTTCCACCAAAGTGCAGAGTGCAAACCAGATGGAAACATTTTAAGTTAACTTCCCACTTGTTTCTGAGTTGTTTGAAAGTTGTTTCATTCCTCTGCACATCAAGACAATAAAGATGTTTTCTCAGTGCATACAATGCTTTGACAATACAAATATTATACATTTCAATTTTACACCAAAGCACTTACTGCAAACCTAATGGAAACACATTAGGTTAACTTCCCACATGATTATGAGTAGCTTCAAAGTTGTTTCATGGCTCTGGTCATCAATACAAAAAAGTTGCTGCCTCAGTGCGTAGAGTGCTCTGACATTAAAGTACTATACATTTCAATTTTACACCAAAGTACGTACTGCAAACCTGATGGAAAAATTTTAAGTTTACTTCCCACTTGTTTCTGAGTTGTTTGAAAGTTGTTTCATTCCTCTGCACATCAAGACAAAAAAGATGTTTTCTCAGTGCATGCAAAGCTTTGACAATACAAATAGTATACATTGCAATTTTACAGCAAAGAACTTAAAGCAAACCTAATGGAAACACCTTAGGTTAACGTTCCACATGATTATCAGTAGTTTGCAAGTTGTTTCATGGCTCTGGTAATCAGGACAAAAAAGTTGCTATCTCAGGTCATACACTGCTCTTAGATTTCAGTAGTATACATTTCAATTTTACACCAAAGTGCAGACTGCAAACCAGTTGGAAACATATTAAGTTTACTTCCCACTTGTTTCTGAGTTGTTTGAAAGTTGTTTCATTCCTCTGCACATCAAGACAAAAAAGATGTTTTCTCAGTGCATGCAATGCTTTGACAATACAAATAGTATACATTGCAATTTTACACCAAAGCACTTACTGCAAACCTAATGGAAACACATTAGGTTAACTTCCCACATGATTATGAGTAGTTTGAAAGTTTTTTGATGGCTCTGGTCATCAAGACAAAAAAGTTGCTATCTCAGTGCATACAATGCTCTGACATTAAAGTAGTTTACATTTCAATTTTACACCAAAGTACTTACTGGAAACCTGTTGGAAACATTTTCAGTTTACTTCCCACTTGTTTCTGAGTTGTTTGAAAGTTGTTTCCTTCCTCTGCACATCAAGACAAAAAAGATGTTTTCTCAGTGCATGCAATGCTTTGACAATACAAATAGTATACATTTCAATTTTACACCAAAGTACAGAGTGCAAACCTAATGGAAACACTTTAGGTTAACTTCCCACATGGTTATGAGTAGTTTGAAAGTTGTTTCATGGCTCTGGTCATCAAGGCAAAAAAGTTGCTATCTCAGTTGATAAAGTGCTCTGACATCAAAGTAGCATACATTTCAATTTTACACCAAAGTGCTTAAAGCAAACCTAATGGAAACACCTTAAGTTAACTTTCCACATGATTATGAATAGTTTGAAAGTTGTTTCATGGCTCTGGTTATCAAGACAAAAAAGTTGCTATCTCAGTGAATACAATGCTCTGACATTAAAGTAGTATACATTTCAATTTTCCACCAAAGTGCAGAGTGCAGAACAGATGGAAACTTTTTAAGTTTAATTCCCACTTGTTTCTGAGTTGTTTGAAAGTTGTTTCATTCCTCTGCACATCAAGACAAAAAGGATGTTTTCTCAGTGCATGCAATGCTTTGACAATACAAATAGTATACATTGCAATTTTACACCAAACTACTTAAAGTAAACCTAATGGAAACAGCTCAAGTTAACTTTCCACATGATTATGAGTAGTTTGAAAGTTCTTTCATGGCTCTGGTCATCAAGACAAAAAAGTTGCTATCTCAGTGCATACAGTGCTCTGACATTAAAGTAGTATACATTCCAATTTTACACCAAAGTGCTTACTGCAAACCAGTTGCAAACATATTAAGTTTACTTCCCACTTATTTCTGAGTTGTTTGAAAGTTGTTTCATTCCTCTGCACATCAAGACAAAAAAGATGTTTTCTCAGTACATGCAATGCTTTGACAATACAAATAGTATACATTTCAATTTTACACCAAAGTATAGAGTGCAAACTTAATGGAAACACTTTAGGTTAACTTCCCACATGGTTGTGAGTAGTTTGAAAGTTGTTTCATGGCTCTGGTCATCAAGGCAAAAAAGTTGCTGCCTCAGTGCATAGAGTGCTCTGACATTAAAGTAGTATACATTTCAATTTTACGCCAAAGTACTTACTGCAAACCTGATGGAAACATTTTAAGTTTACTTCCCACTTGTTTCGAAGTTGTTTGAAAGTGATTTCATTCCTCTGCACATCAAGACAAAAAAGATGTTTTCTCAGTGCATACAATGCTTTGACAATACAAATAGTATACATTTCAATTTTACACCAAAGTACTTAAAACAAACCTAATGGAAACACCTTAGGTTAACTTTCCACATGATTATCAGTAGTTTGAAAGTTGTTTCATGGCTCTGGTCATCAGGACAAAAAAGTTGCTATCTCAGTGAATACAATGCTCTGACATTAAAGTAGTATACATTTCAATTTTCCACCAAAGTGCAGAGTGCAAACCAGATGGAAACATTTTAAGTTAACTTCCCACTTGTTTCTGAGTTGTTTGAAAGTTGTTTCATTCCTCTGCACATCAAGACAAAAAAGATGTTTTCTCAGTGCATACAATGCTTTGACAATACAAATATTATACATTTCAATTTTACACCAAAGCACTTACTGCAAACCTAATGGAAACACATTAGGTTAACTTCCCACATGATTATGAGTAGTTTGAAAGTTGTTTGATGGCTCTGGTCATCAAGACAAAAAAGTTGCTATCTCAGTGCATACAATGCTCTGACATTAAAGTAGTTTACATTTCAATTTTACACCAAAGTACTTACTGCAAACCTGTTGGAAACATTTTCAGTTTACTTCCCACTTGTTTCTGAGTTGTTTGAAAGTTGTTTCCTTCCTCTGCACATCAAGACAAAAAAGATGTTTTCTCAGTGCATGCAATGCTTTGACAATACAAATAGTATACATTTCAATTTTACACCAAAGTACAGAGTGCAAACCTAATGGAAACACTTTAGGTTAACTTCCCACATGGTTATGAGTAGTTTGAAAGTTGTTTCATGGCTCTGGTCATCAAGACGAAAAAGTTGTTATCTCAGGTCATACAATGCTCTTAGATTTCAGTAGTACACATTTCAATTTTACACCAAACTACAGAGTGCAAACCAGTTGGCAACATATTAAGTTTACTTCCCACTTGTTTCTGAGTTGTTTGAAAGTTGTTTCATTCCTCTGCACATCAAGACAAAAAAGATGTTTTCTCAGTGCATACAATGCTTTGACAAAACAAATAGTATACATTTCAATTTTACACCAAAGTAGTTAAAGCAAACCTAATGGAAACACCTTGGGTTAACTTTCCATATGATTATCAGTAGTTTGAAAGTTGTTTCATGGCTCTGGTCATCAGGACAAAAAAGTTGCTATCTCAGGTCATACAATGCTCTTAGATTTCAGTAGTACACATTTCAATTTTACACCAAACTACAGAGTGCAAACCAGTTGGAAACATATTAAGTTTACTTCCCACTTGTTTCTGAGTTGTTTGAAAGTTGTTTCATTCCTCTGCACATCAAGACAAAAAAGATGTTTTCTCAGTGCATGCAAAGCTTTGACAATACAAATAGTATACATTGCAATTTTACACCAAAGCACTTAAAGCAAACCTAATGGAAACACCTTAGGTTAACTTTCGACATGATTCTGAGTAGTTTGAAAGTTGTTTCATGGCTCTGGTCATCAAGACAAAAAAGTTGCTATCTCAGTGCGTACAATGCTCTCACATTAAAGTAGTATACATTTCAATTTTCCACCAAAGTGCAGAGTGCAAACCAGATGGAAACATTTTAAGTTAACTTCCCACTTGTTTCTGAGTTCTTTGAAAGTTGTTTCATTCCTCTGCACATCAAGACAAAAAAGATGTTTTCTCAGTGCATACAATGCTTTGACAATACAAATATTATACATTTCAATTTTACACCAAAGCACTTACTGCAAACCTAATGGAAACACATTAAGTTAACTTCCCACATGATTTTGAGTAGCTTGAAAGTTGTTTCATGGCTCTGGTCATCAATACAAAAAAGTTGCTGCCTCAGTGCATAGAGTGCTCTGACATTAAAGTACTATACATTTCAATTTTACACCAAAGTATGTACTGCAAACCTGATGGAAACATTTTAAGTTTACTTCCCACTTGTTTCTGAGTTGTTTGAAAGTTGTTTCATTCCTCTGCACATCAAGACAAAAAAGATGCTTTCTCAGTGCATACAATGCTTTGACAATACAAATAGTATACATTTCAATTTTACACCAAAGTACTTAAAGCAAACCTAATGGAAACACCTTGGGTTAACTTTCCATATGATTATCAGTAGTTTGAAAGTTGTTTCATGGCTCTGGTCATCCGGACAAAAAAGTTGCTATCTCAGGTCATACAATGCTCTTAGATTTCAGTAGTACACATTTCAATTTTACACCAAACTACAGAGTGCAAACCAGTTGGAAACATATTAAGTTTACTTCCCACTTGTTTCTGAGTTGTTTGAAAGTTGTTTCATTCCTCTGCACATCAAGACAAAAAAGATGTTTTCTCAGTGCATGCAAAGCTTTGACAATACAAATAGTATACATTGCAATTTTACAGCAAAGAACTTAAAGCAAACCTAATGGAGACACCTTAGGTTAACTTTCCACATGATTATCTGTAGTTTGCAAGTTGTTTCATGGCTCTGGTAATCAGGACAAAAAAGTTGCTATCTCAGGTCATACAATGCTCTTAGATTTCAGTAGTATACATTTCAATTTTACACCAAAGTGCAGACTGCAAACCAGTTGGAAACATATTAAGTTTACTTCCCACTTGTTTCTGAGTTGTTTGAAAGTTGTTTCATTCCTCTGCACATCAAGACAAAAAAGATGTTTTCTCAGTGCATACAATGCTTTGACAAAACAAATAGTATACATTTCAATTTTACACCAAAGTAGTTAAAGCAAACCTAATGGAAACACCTTGGGTTAACTTTCCATATGATTATCAGTAGTTTGAAAGTTGTTTCATGGCTCTGGTCATCAGGACAAAAAAGTTGCTATCTCAGGTCATACAATGCTCTTAGATTTCAGTAGTACACATTTCAATTTTACACCAAACTACAGAGTGCAAACCAGTTGGAAACATATTAAGTTTACTTCCCACTTGTTTCTGAGTTGTTTGAAAGTTGTTTCATTCCTCTGCACATCAAGACAAAAAAGATGTTTTCTCAGTGCATGCAAAGCTTTGACAATACAAATAGTATACATTGCAATTTTACACCAAAACACTTAAAGCAAACCTAATGGAAACACCTTAGGTTAACTTTCGACATGATTCTGAGTAGTTTGAAAGTTGTTTCATGGCTCTGGTCATCAAGACAAAAAAGTTGCTATCTCAGTGCGTACAATGCTCTCACATTAAAGTAGTATACATTTCAATTTTCCACCAAAGTGCAGAGTGCAAACCAGATGGAAACATTTTAAGTTAACTTCCCACTTGTTTCTGAGTTCTTTGAAAGTTGTTTCATTCCTCTGCACATCAAGACAAAAAAGATGTTTTCTCAGTGCATACAATGCTTTGACAATACAAATATTATACATTTCAATTTTACACCAAAGCACTTACTGCAAACCTAATGGAAACACATTAAGTTAACTTCCCACATGATTTTGAGTAGCTTGAAAGTTGTTTCATGGCTCTGGTCATCAATACAAAAAAGTTGCTGCCTCAGTGCATAGAGTGCTCTGACATTAAAGTACTATACATTTCAATTTTACACCAAAGTACGTACTGCAAACCTGATGGAAACATTTTAAGTTTACTTCCCACTTGTTTCTGAGTTGTTTGAAAGTTGTTTCTTTCCTCTGCACATCAAGACAAAAAAGATGTTTTCTCAGTGCATACAATGCTTTGACAATACAAATAGTATACATTTCAATTTTACACCAAAGTACTTAAAGCAAACCTAATGGAAACACCTTGGGTTAACTTTCCATATGATTATCAGTAGTTTGAAAGTTGTTTCATGGCTCTGGTCATCCGGACAAAAAAGTTGCTATCTCAGGTCATACAATGCTCTTAGATTTCAGTAGTACACATTTCAATTTTACACCAAACTACAGAGTGCAAACCAGTTGGAAACATATTAAGTTTACTTCCCACTTGTTTCTGAGTTTTTTGAAAGTTGTTTCATTCCTCTGCACATCAAGACAAAAAAGGTTTTCTCAGTGCATGCAATGCTTTGACAATACAAATAGTATACATTGCAATTTTACACCAAACTACTTAAAGTAAACCTAATGGAAACAGCTTAAGTTAACTTTCCACTTGATTATGAGTAGTTTGAAAGTTGTTTCATGGCTCTGGTCATCAAGACAAAAAAGTTGCTATCTCAGTGCCTACAATGCTCTCACATTAAAGTAGTATACATTTCAATTTTCCACCAAAGTGCAGAGTGCAAACCAGATGGAAACATATTAAGTTTACTTCCCACTTGTTTCTGAGTTGTTTGAAAGTTGTTTCATTCCTCTGCACATCAAGACAAAAAAGATGTTTTCTCAGTGCATGCAATGCTTTGACAATACAAATACTATACATTGCAATTTTACACCAAACTACTTAAAGTAAACCTAATGGAAACAGCTTAAGTTAAGTTTCCACATGATTATGAGTAGTTTGAAAGTTGTTTCATGGCTCTGGTCATCAAGACAAAAAAGTTGCTATCTCAGTGCCTACAATGCTCTCACTTTAAAGTAGTATACATTTCAATTTTCCACCAAAGTTCGAGTGCAAACCAGATGGAAACATTTTAAGTTAACTTCCCACATGTTTCTGAGTTGTTTGAAAGTTGTTTCATTCCTCTGCACATCAAGACAAAAAAGATGTTTTCTCAGTGCATACAATGCTTTGACAATACAAATATTATACATTTCAATTTTACATAGAAGCACTTACTGCAAACCTAATGGAAACACATTAGGTTAACTTCCCACATGATTATGAGTAGTTTGAAAGTTTTTTGATGGCTCTGGTCATCAAGAGAAAAAAGTTGCTATCTCAGTGCATACAATGCTCTGACATTAAAGTAGTTTACATTTCAATTTTACACCAAAGTACTTACTGCAAACCTGTTGGAAACATTTTCAGTTTACTTCCCACTTGTTTCTCAGTTGTTTGAAAGTTGTTTCCTTCCTCTGCACATCAAGACAAAAAAGATGTTTTCTCAGTGCATGTAATGCTTTGACAATACAAATAGTATACATTTCAATTTTACACCAAAGTACAGAGTGCAATCCTAATGGAAACACTTTAGGTTAACTTCCCACATGGTTATGAATAGTTTGAAAGTTGTTTCATGGCTCTGGTTATCAAGACAAAAAAGTTGCTATCTCAGTGAATACAATGCTCTGACATTAAAGTAGTATACATTTCAATTTTCCACCAAAGTGCAGAGTGCAAAACAGATGGAAACATTTTAAGTTTACTTCCCACTTGTTTCTGAGTTGTTTGAAAGTTGTTTCATTCCTCTGCACATCAAGACAAAAAGGATGTTTTCTCAGTGCATGCAATGCTTTGACAATACAAATAGTATACATTGCAATTTTACACCAAACTACTTAAAGTAAACCTAATGGAAACATCTCAAGTTAACTTTCCACATGATTATGAGTAGTTTGAAAGTTCTTTCATGGCTCTGGTCATCAAGACAAAAAAGTTGCTATCTCAGTGCATACAGTGCTCTGACATTAAAGTAGTATACATTCCAATTTTACACCAAAGTGCTTACTGCAAACCAGTTGCAAACATATTAAGTTTACTTCCCACTTATTTCTGAGTTCTTTGAAAGTTGTTTCATTCCTCTGCACATCAAGACAAAAAAGATGTTTTCTCAGTACATGCAATGCTTTGACAATACAAATAGTATACATTTCAATTTTACACCAAAGTACTTAAAGCAAACCTAATGGAAACACCTTAGGTTAACTTTCCACATGATTATCAGTAGTTTGAAAGTTGTTTCATGGCTCTGGTTATCAGGAGAAAAAAGTTGCTATCTCAGGTCATACAATGCTCTTAGATTTCAGTAGTACACATTTCAATTTTACACCAAACTACAGAGTGCAAACCAGTTGGAAACATATTAAGTTTACTTCCCACTTGTTTCTGAGTTGTTTGAAAGTTGTTTCATTCCTCTGCACATCAAGACAAAAAAGATGTTTTCTCAGTGCATGCAAAGCTTTGACAATACAAATAGTATACATTGCAATTTTACACTAAAGCACTTAAAGCAAACCTAATGGAAACACCTTAGGTTAACTTTCCACATGATTATCAGTAGTTTGTAAGTTGTTTCATGGCTCTGGTAATCAGGACAAAGAAGTTGCTCTCTCAGGTCATACAATGCTCATAGATTTCAGTAGTATACATTTCAATTTTACACCGAAGTGCCGAGTGCAAACCAGTTGGAAACATATTAAGTTTACTTCCCACTTGTTTCTGAGTTGTTTGAAAGTTGTTTCATTCCTCTGCACATCAAGACAAAAAAGATGTTTTCTCAGTGCATGCAAAGCTTTGACAATACAAATAGTATACATTGCAATTTTACACCAAAACACTTAAAGCAAACCTAATGGAAACACCTTAGGTTAACTTTCGACATGATTCTGAGTAGTTTGAAAGTTGTTTCATGGCTCTGGTCATCAAGACAAAAAAGTTGCTATCTCAGTGCGTACAATGCTCTCACATTAAAGTAGTATACATTTCAATTTTCCACCAAAGTGCAGAGTGCAAACCAGATGGAAACATTTTAAGTTAACTTCCCACTTGTTTCTGAGTTCTTTGAAAGTTGTTTCATTCCTCTGCACATCAAGACAAAAAAGATGTTTTCTCAGTGCATACAATGCTTTGACAATACAAATATTATACATTTCAATTTTACACCAAAGCACTTACTGCAAACCTAATGGAAACACATTAAGTTAACTTCCCACATGATTTTGAGTAGCTTGAAAGTTGTTTCATGGCTCTGGTCATCAATACAAAAAAGTTGCTGCCTCAGTGCATAGAGTGCTCTGACATTAAAGTACTATACATTTCAATTTTACACCAAAGTACGTACTGCAAACCTGATGGAAACATTTTAAGTTTACTTCCCACTTGTTTCTGAGTTGTTTGAAAGTTGTTTCTTTCCTCTGCACATCAAGACAAAAAAGATGTTTTCTCAGTGCATACAATGCTTTGACAATACAAATAGTATACATTTCAATTTTACACCAAAGTACTTAAAGCAAACCTAATGGAAACACCTTGGGTTAACTTTCCATATGATTATCAGTAGTTTGAAAGTTGTTTCATGGCTCTGGTCATCCGGACAAAAAAGTTGCTATCTCAGGTCATACAATGCTCTTAGATTTCAGTAGTACACATTTCAATTTTACACCAAACTACAGAGTGCAAACCAGTTGGAAACATATTAAGTTTACTTCCCACTTGTTTCTGAGTTTTTTGAAAGTTGTTTCATTCCTCTGCACATCAAGACAAAAAAGGTTTTCTCAGTGCATGCAATGCTTTGACAATACAAATAGTATACATTGCAATTTTACACCAAACTACTTAAAGTAAACCTAATGGAAACAGCTTAAGTTAACTTTCCACTTGATTATGAGTAGTTTGAAAGTTGTTTCATGGCTCTGGTCATCAAGACAAAAAAGTTGCTATCTCAGTGCCTACAATGCTCTCACATTAAAGTAGTATACATTTCAATTTTCCACCAAAGTGCAGAGTGCAAACCAGATGGAAACATATTAAGTTTACTTCCCACTTGTTTCTGAGTTGTTTGAAAGTTGTTTCATTCCTCTGCACATCAAGACAAAAAAGATGTTTTCTCAGTGCATGCAATGCTTTGACAATACAAATACTATACATTGCAATTTTACACCAAACTACTTAAAGTAAACCTAATGGAAACAGCTTAAGTTAAGTTTCCACATGATTATGAGTAGTTTGAAAGTTGTTTCATGGCTCTGGTCATCAAGACAAAAAAGTTGCTATCTCAGTGCCTACAATGCTCTCACTTTAAAGTAGTATACATTTCAATTTTCCACCAAAGTTCGAGTGCAAACCAGATGGAAACATTTTAAGTTAACTTCCCACATGTTTCTGAGTTGTTTGAAAGTTGTTTCATTCCTCTGCACATCAAGACAAAAAAGATGTTTTCTCAGTGCATACAATGCTTTGACAATACAAATATTATACATTTCAATTTTACATAGAAGCACTTACTGCAAACCTAATGGAAACACATTAGGTTAACTTCCCACATGATTATGAGTAGTTTGAAAGTTTTTTGATGGCTCTGGTCATCAAGAGAAAAAAGTTGCTATCTCAGTGCATACAATGCTCTGACATTAAAGTAGTTTACATTTCAATTTTACACCAAAGTACTTACTGCAAACCTGTTGGAAACATTTTCAGTTTACTTCCCACTTGTTTCTCAGTTGTTTGAAAGTTGTTTCCTTCCTCTGCACATCAAGACAAAAAAGATGTTTTCTCAGTGCATGTAATGCTTTGACAATACAAATAGTATACATTTCAATTTTACACCAAAGTACAGAGTGCAATCCTAATGGAAACACTTTAGGTTAACTTCCCACATGGTTATGAATAGTTTGAAAGTTGTTTCATGGCTCTGGTTATCAAGACAAAAAAGTTGCTATCTCAGTGAATACAATGCTCTGACATTAAAGTAGTATACATTTCAATTTTCCACCAAAGTGCAGAGTGCAAAACAGATGGAAACATTTTAAGTTTACTTCCCACTTGTTTCTGAGTTGTTTGAAAGTTGTTTCATTCCTCTGCACATCAAGACAAAAAGGATGTTTTCTCAGTGCATGCAATGCTTTGACAATACAAATAGTATACATTGCAATTTTACACCAAACTACTTAAAGTAAACCTAATGGAAACATCTCAAGTTAACTTTCCACATGATTATGAGTAGTTTGAAAGTTCTTTCATGGCTCTGGTCATCAAGACAAAAAAGTTGCTATCTCAGTGCATACAGTGCTCTGACATTAAAGTAGTATACATTCCAATTTTACACCAAAGTGCTTACTGCAAACCAGTTGCAAACATATTAAGTTTACTTCCCACTTATTTCTGAGTTCTTTGAAAGTTGTTTCATTCCTCTGCACATCAAGACAAAAAAGATGTTTTCTCAGTACATGCAATGCTTTGACAATACAAATAGTATACATTTCAATTTTACACCAAAGTACTTAAAGCAAACCTAATGGAAACACCTTAGGTTAACTTTCCACATGATTATCAGTAGTTTGAAAGTTGTTTCATGGCTCTGGTTATCAGGAGAAAAAAGTTGCTATCTCAGGTCATACAATGCTCTTAGATTTCAGTAGTACACATTTCAATTTTACACCAAACTACAGAGTGCAAACCAGTTGGAAACATATTAAGTTTACTTCCCACTTGTTTCTGAGTTGTTTGAAAGTTGTTTCATTCCTCTGCACATCAAGACAAAAAAGATGTTTTCTCAGTGCATGCAAAGCTTTGACAATACAAATAGTATACATTGCAATTTTACACTAAAGCACTTAAAGCAAACCTAATGGAAACACCTTAGGTTAACTTTCCACATGATTATCAGTAGTTTGTAAGTTGTTTCATGGCTCTGGTAATCAGGACAAAGAAGTTGCTCTCTCAGGTCATACAATGCTCATAGATTTCAGTAGTATACATTTCAATTTTACACCGAAGTGCCGAGTGCAAACCAGTTGGAAACATATTAAGTTTACTTCCCACTTGTTTCTGAGTTGTTTGAAAGTTGTTTCATTCCTCTGCACATCAAGACAAAAAAGATGTTTTCTCAGTGCATGCAATGCTTTGACAATACAAATACTATACATTGCAATTTTACACCAAACTACTTAAAGTAAACCTAATGGAAACAGCTTAAGTTAAGTTTCCACATGATTAAGAGTAGTTTGAAAGTTGTTTAATGGCTCTCGTCATCAAGACAAAAAAGTTGCTATCTCAGTGCCTACAATGCTCTCACATTAAAGTAGTATACATTTCAATTTTCCACCAAAGTGCAGAGTGCAAACCAGATGGAAACATTTTAAGTTAACTTCCCACTTGTTTCTGAGTTGTTTGAAAGTTGTTTCATTCCTCTGCACATCAAGACAAAAAAGATGTTTTCTCAGTGCATACAATGCTTTGACAATACAAATACTATACATTGCAATTTTACACCAAACTACTTAAAGTAAACCTAATGGAAACAGCTTAAGTTAAGTTTCCACATGATTATGAGTAGTTTGAAAGTTGTTTCATGGCTCTGGTCATCAAGACAAAAAAGTTGCTATCTCAGTGCCTACAATGCTCTCACTTTAAAGTAGTATACATTTCAATTTTCCACCAAAGTTCGAGTGCAAACCAGATGGAAACATTTTAAGTTAACTTCCCACATGTTTCTGAGTTGTTTGAAAGTTGTTTCATTCCTCTGCACATCAAGACAAAAAAGATGTTTTCTCAGTGCATACAATGCTTTGACAATACAAATATTATACATTTCAATTTTACATAGAAGCACTTACTGCAAACCTAATGGAAACACATTAGGTTAACTTCCCACATGATTATGAGTAGTTTGAAAGTTTTTGATGGCTCTGGTCATCAAGAGAAAAAAGTTGCTATCTCAGTGCATACAATGCTCTGACATTAAAGTAGTTTACATTTCAATTTTACACCAAAGTACTTACTGCAAACCTGTTGGAAACATTTTCAGTTTACTTCCACTTGTTTCTCAGTTGTTTGAAAGTTGTTTCCTTCCTCTGCACATCAAGACAAAAAAGATGTTTTCTCAGTGCATGTAATGCTTTGACAATACAAATAGTATACATTTCAATTTTACACCAAAGTACAGAGTGCAATCCTAATGGAAACACTTTAGGTTAACTTCCCACATGGTTATGAATAGTTTGAAAGTTGTTTCATGGCTCTGGTTATCAAGACAAAAAAGTTGCTATCTCAGTGAATACAATGCTCTGACATTAAAGTAGTATACATTTCAATTTTCCACCAAAGTGCAGAGTGCAAAACAGATGGAAACATTTTAAGTTTACTTCCCACTTGTTTCTGAGTTGTTTGAAAGTTGTTTCATTCCTCTGCACATCAAGACAAAAAGGATGTTTTCTCAGTGCATGCAATGCTTTGACAATACAAATAGTATACATTGCAATTTTACACCAAACTACTTAAAGTAAACCTAATGGAAACATCTCAAGTTAACTTTCCACATGATTATGAGTAGTTTGAAAGTTCTTTCATGGCTCTGGTCATCAAGACAAAAAAGTTGCTATCTCAGTGCATACAGTGCTCTGACATTAAAGTAGTATACATTCCAATTTTACACCAAAGTGCTTACTGCAAACCAGTTGCAAACATATTAAGTTTACTTCCACTTATTTCTGAGTTCTTTGAAAGTTGTTTCATTCCTCTGCACATCAAGACAAAAAAGATGTTTTCTCAGTACATGCAATGCTTTGACAATACAAATAGTATACATTTCAATTTTACACCAAAGTACTTAAAGCAAACCTAATGGAAACACCTTAGGTTAACTTTCCACATGATTATCAGTAGTTTGAAAGTTGTTTCATGGCTCTGGTTATCAGGAGAAAAAAGTTGCTATCTCAGGTCATACAATGCTCTTAGATTTCAGTAGTACACATTTCAATTTTACACCAAACTACAGAGTGCAAACCAGTTGGAAACATATTAAGTTTACTTCCCACTTGTTTCTGAGTTGTTTGAAAGTTGTTTCATTCCTCTGCACATCAAGACAAAAAAGATGTTTTCTCAGTGCATGCAAAGCTTTGACAATACAAATAGTATACATTGCAATTTTACACTAAAGCACTTAAAGCAAACCTAATGGAAACAGCTTAAGTTAAGTTTCCACATGATTAAGAGTAGTTTGAAAGTTGTTTAATGGCTCTCGTCATCAAGACAAAAAAGTTGCTATCTCAGTGCCTACAATGCTCTCACATTAAAGTAGTATACATTTCAATTTTCCACCAAAGTGCAGAGTGCAAACCAGATGGAAACATTTTAAGTTAACTTCCCACTTGTTTCTGAGTTGTTTGAAAGTTGTTTCATTCCTCTGCACATCAAGACAAAAAAGATGTTTTCTCAGTGCATACAATGCTTTGACAATACAAATATTATACATTTCAATTTTACACCAAAGCATTTACTGCAAACCTAATGGAAACACATTAGGTTAACTTCCCACATGATTATGAGTAGTTTGAAAGTTGTTTGATGGCTCTGGTCATCAAGACAAAAAAGTTGCTTTCTCAGTGCATACAATGCTCTGACATTAAAGTAGTTTACATTTCAATTTTACACCAAAGTACTTACTGCAAACCTGTTGGAAACATTTTCAGTTTACTTCCCACTTGTTCTGAGTTGTTTGAAAGTTGTTTCCTTCCTCTGCACATCAAGACAAAAAGATGTTTTCTCAGTGCATGCAATGCTTTGACAATACAAATAGTATACATTTCAATTTTACACCAAAGTACAGAGTGCAAACCTAATGGAAACACTTTAGGTTAACTTCCCACATGGTTATGAGTAGTTTGAAAGTTGTTTCATGGCTCTGGTCATCAAGACGAAAAAGTTGCTATCTCAGGTCATACAATGCTCTTAGATTTCAGTAGTACACATTTCAATTTTACACCAAACTACAGAGTGCAAACCAGTTGGCAACATATTAAGTTTACTTCCCACTTGTTTCTGAGTTGTTTGAAAGTTGTTTCATTCCTCTGCACATCAAGACAAAAAAGATGTTTTCTCAGTGCATACAATGCTTTGACAAAACAAATAGTATACATTTCAATTTTACACCAAAGTAGTTAAAGCAAACCTAATGGAAACACCTTGGGTTAACTTTCCATATGATTATCAGTAGTTTGAAAGTTGTTTCATGGCTCTGGTCATCAGGACAAAAAAGTTGCTATCTCAGGTCATACAATGCTCTTAGATTTCAGTAGTACACATTTCAATTTTACACCAAACTACAGAGTGCAAACCAGTTGGAAACATATTAAGTTTACTTCCCACTTGTTTCTGAGTTGTTTGAAAGTTGTTTCATTCCTCTGCACATCAAGACAAAAAAGATGTTTTCTCAGTGCATGCAAAGCTTTGACAATACAAATAGTATACATTGCAATTTTACACCAAAGCACTTAAAGCAAACCTAATGGAAACACCTTAGGTTAACTTTCGACATGATTCTGAGTAGTTTGAAAGTTGTTTCATGGCTCTGGTCATCAAGACAAAAAAGTTGCTATCTCAGTGCGTACAATGCTCTCACATTAAAGTAGTATACATTTCAATTTTCCACCAAAGTGCAGAGTGCAAACCAGATGGAAACATTTTAAGTTAACTTCCCACTTGTTTCTGAGTTCTTTGAAAGTTGTTTCATTCCTCTGCACGTCAAGACAAAAAAGATGTTTTCTCAGTGCATACAATGCTTTGACAATACAAATATTATACATTTCAATTTTACACAAAGCACTTACTGCAAACCTAATGGAAACACATTAAGTTAACTTCCCACATGATTTTGAGTAGCCTGAAAGTTGTTTCATGGCTCTGGTCATCAATACAAAAAAGTTGCTGCCTCAGTGCATAGAGTGCTCTGACATTAAAGTACTATACATTTCAATTTTACACCAAAGTATGTACTGCAAACCTGATGGAAACATTTTAAGTTTACTTCCCACTTGTTTCTGAGTTGTTTGAAAGTTGTTTCATTCCTCTGCACATCAAGACAAAAAAGATGCTTTCTCAGTGCATACAATGCTTTGACAATACAAATAGTATACATTTCAATTTTACACCAAAGTACTTAAAGCAAACCTAATGGAAACACCTTGGGTTAACTTTCCATATGATTATCAGTAGTTTGAAAGTTGTTTCATGGCTCTGGTCATCCGGACAAAAAAGTTGCTATCTCAGGTCATACAATGCTCTTAGATTTCAGTAGTACACATTTCAATTTTACACCAAACTACAGAGTGCAAACCAGTTGGAAACATATTAAGTTTACTTCCCACTTGTTTCTGAGTTGTTTGAAAGTTGTTTCATTCCTCTGCACATCAAGACAAAAAAGATGTTTTCTCAGTGCATGCAAAGCTTTGACAATACAAATAGTATACATTGCAATTTTACAGCAAAGAACTTAAAGCAAACCTAATGGAGACACCTTAGGTTAACTTTCCACATGATTATCTGTAGTTTGCAAGTTGTTTCATGGGTCTGGTAATCAGGACAAAAAAGTTGCTATCTCAGGTCATACAATGCTCTTAGATTTCAGTAGTATACATTTCAATTTTACACCAAAGTGCAGACTGCAAACCAGTTGGAAACATATTAAGTTTACTTCCCACTTGTTTCTGAGTTGTTTGAAAGTTGTTTCATTCCTCTGCACATCAAGACAAAAAAGATGTTTTCTCAGTGCATACAATGCTTTGACAAAACAAATAGTATACATTTCAATTTTACACCAAAGTAGTTAAAGCAAACCTAATGGAAACACCTTGGGTTAACTTTCCATATGATTATCAGTAGTTTGAAAGTTGTTTCATGGCTCTGGTCATCAGGACAAAAAAGTTGCTATCTCAGGTCATACAATGCTCTTAGATTTCAGTAGTACACATTTCAATTTTACACCAAACTACAGAGTGCAAACCAGTTGGAAACATATTAAGTTTACTTCCCACTTGTTTCTGAGTTGTTTGAAAGTTGTTTCATTCCTCTGCACATCAAGACAAAAAAGATGTTTTCTTAGTGCATGCAAAGCTTTGACAATACAAATAGTATACATTGCAATTTTACACCAAACACTTAAAGCAAACCTAATGGAAACACCTTAGGTTAACTTTCGACATGATTCTGAGTAGTTTGAAAGTTGTTTCATGGCTCTGGTCATCAAGACAAAAAAGTTGCTATCTCCAGTGCGTACAATGCTCTCACATTGAAGTAGTATACATTTCAATTTTCACCAAAGTGCAGAGTGCAAACCAGATGGAAACATTTTAAGTTAACTTCCAACTTGTTTCTGAGTTCTTTGAAAGTTGTTTCATTCCTCTGCACATCAAGAGAAAAAAGATGTTTTCTCAGTGCATACAATGCTTTGACAATACAAATATTATACATTTCAATTTTACACCAAAGCACTTACTGCAAACCTAATGGAAACACATTAGGTTAACTTCCCACATGATTATGAGTAGTTTGAAAGTTTTTTGATGGCTCTGGTCATCAAGACAAAAAAGTTGCTATCTCAGTGCATACAATGCTCTGACATTAAAGTAGTTTACATTTCAATCTTACACCAAAGTACTTACTGCAAACCTGTTGGAAACATTTTCAGTTTACTTCCCACTTGTTTCTGAGTTGTTTGAAAGTTGTTTCCTTCCTCTGCACATCAAGACAAAAAAGATGTTTTCTCAGTGCATGCAATGCTTTGACAATACAAATAGCATACATTTCAATTTTACACCAAAGTACAGAGTGCAAACCTAATGGAAACACTTTAGGTTAACTTCCCACATGGTTATGAGTAGTTTGAAAGTTGTTTCATGGCTCTGGTCATCAAGGCAAAAAAGTTGCTATCTCAGTTGATAAAGTGCTCTGACAGCAAAATAGCATACATTTCAATTTTACACCAAAGTGCTTAAAGCAAACCTAATGGAAACACCTTAAGTTAACTTTCCACATGATTATGAATAGTTTGAAAGTTGTTTCATGGCTCTGGTTATCAAGACAAAAAAGTTGCTATCTCAGTGAATACAATGCTCTGACATTAAAGTAGTATACATTTCAATTTTCCACCAAAGTGCAGAGTGCAAAACAGATGGAAACATTTTAAGTTTACTTCCCACTTGTTTCTGAGTTGTTTGAAAGTTGTTTCATTCCTCTGCACATCAAGACAAAAAGGATGTTTTCTCAGTGCATGCAATGCTTTGACAATACAAATAGTATACATAGCAATTTTACACCAAACTACTTAAAGTAAACCTAATGGAAACATCTCAAGTTAACTTTCCACATGATTATGAGTAGTTTGAAAGTTCTTTCATGGCTCTGGTCATCAAGACAAAAAAGTTGCTATCTCAGTGCATACAGTGCTCTGACATTAAAGTAGTATACATTCCAATTTTACACCAAAGTGCTTACTGCAAACCAGTTGCAAACATATTAAGTTTACTTCCCACTTATTTC